>NW_026512983.1:0-260000 GCF_027579735.1 Bombina bombina | reverse complement strand
TTACGGCTAAGAACTCCGGATTCGCCATTCAAGCGCGTAGAGCGCTGTGGCTTAAATCCTGGTCAGCTGATGTGACTTCTAAATCTAAATTGCTTAACATTCCTTTCAAAGGGCAGACATTATTCGGGCCCGGTTTGAAAGAAATTATCGCTGACATTACTGGAGGTAAGGGCCATGCCCTGCCTCAAGACAGGGCCAAACCAAGGGCTAAACAGTCTAATTTTCGTGCCTTTCGTAACTTCAAGGCAGGAGCAGCATCAACTTCCTCCGCTCCAAGACAGGAAGGAACTGTTGCTCGCTACAGACAGGGCTGGAAACCTAACCAGTCCTGGAACAAGGGCAAGCAGGCCAGAAAACCTGCTGCTGCCCCTAAGACAGCATGAAGTGAGGGCCCCCGATCCGGAAACGGATCTAGTGGGGGGCAGACTTTCTCTCTTCGCCCAGGCTTGGGCAAGAGATGTCCAGGATCCCTGGGCGTTGGAGATCATATCTCAGGGATATCTTCTGGACTTCAAAGCTTCTCCTCCACAAGGGAGATTTCATCTTTCAAGGTTATCAGCAAACCAGATAAAGAAAGAGGCGTTTCTACGCTGTGTACAAGACCTCTTACTAATGGGAGTGATCCACCCATTTCCACGGTCGGAACACGGACAAGGGTTTTATTCAAATCTCTTTGTGGTTCCCAAAAAAGAGGGAACCTTCAGACCAATCTTGGACTTAAAGATCCTAAACAAATTCCTAAGAGTTCCATCGTTCAAAATGGAAACTATTCGGACCATCTTACCTATGATCCAAGAGGGTCAGTACATGACCACAGTGGATTTAAAGGATGCCTACCTTCACATACCGATTCACAAGGATCATTACCGGTATCTAAGGTTTGCCTTCCTAAACAGGCATTACCAGTTTGTAGCTCTTCCCTTCGGGTTAGCTACGGCTCCAAGAATCTTTACAAAGGTTCTGGGCTCTCTTCTGGCGGTACTAAGACCGCGAGGAATAGCGGTAGCTCCGTACCTAGACGACATTCTGATACAAGCGTCAAGTTTCCAAACTGCCAAGTCTCATACAGAGTTAGTTCTGGCATTTCTAAGGTTGCATGGGTGGAAGGTGAACGTAGAAAAGAGTTCTCTATTGCCACTCACAAGAGTTCCCTTTCTAGGGACTCTTATAGATTCTGTAGAAATTAAAATTTACCTGACAGAGGACAGGTTATCAAAACTTCTAAATGCTTGCCGTGTCCTTCATTCCATTCAACACCCGTCAGTGGCTCAGTGCATGGAGGTAATCGGCTTAATGGTAGCGGCAATGGACATAGTACCTTTTGCACGCCTGCATCTCAGACCGCTGCAATTGCGCATGCTAAGTCAGTGGAATGGGGATTACTCAGATTTGTCCCCTCTGCTAAATCTGGATCAAGAGACCAGAGATTCTCTTCTATGGTGGCTTTCTCGGCCACATCTGTCCAAGGGGATGCCCTTCCGCAGGCCAGATTGGACGATTGTAACAACAGACGCCAGCCTTCTAGGTTGGGGCGCAGTCTGGAATTCCCTGAAGGCTCAGGGATCATGGACTCAGGAGGAGAGACTCCTTCCAATAAACATTCTGGAATTAAGAGCAGTTTTCAATGCTCTTCTGGCTTGGCCTCAGTTAGCAACTCTGAGGTTCATCAGGTTTCAGTCGGACAACATCACGACTGTGGCTTACATCAACCATCAGGGAGGGACAAGGAGTTCCCTAGCGATGATGGAAGTCTCAAAGATAGTTCGCTGGGCAGAGTCTCACTCTTGCCACCTGTCAGCGATCCACATCCCAGGCGTGGAGAACTGGGAGGCGGATTTTCTAAGTCGCCAGACTTTTCATCCGGGGGAGTGGGAACTTCATCCGGAGGTGTTTGCCCAACTGCTTCATCATTGGGGCAAACCAGATCTGGATCTCATGGCATCTCGCCAGAACGCCAAGCTTCCTTGTTACGGATCCAGGTCCAGGGACCCGGGAGCGGTACTGATAGATGCTCTGACAGCACCTTGGGTCTTCAACATGGCTTATGTGTTTCCACCCTTCCCGATGCTTCCTCGATTGATTGCCAGGATCAAACAGGAGAGAGCATCGATGATTCTAATAGCGCCTGCGTGGCCACGCAGGACCTGGTATGCAGATCTAGTGGACATGTCGTCCTGTCCACCATGGTCTCTGCCTCTGAGACAGGACCTTCTGATTCAGGGTCCTTTCAAACATCCAAATCTAATTTCTCTGAGGCTGACTGCATGGAGATTGAACGCTTGATTCTATCAAAGCGGGGATTCTCGGAGTCAGTGATTGATACCTTAATACAGGCTAGGAAACCTGTTACCAGAAAAATTTACAATAAAATATGGCGTAAATACTTATATTGGTGCGAATCCAAGAGTTACTCATGGAGTAAGGTTAGGATTCCTAGGATATTGTCTTTTCTACAAGAAGGTTTAAAAAAGGGTTTATCTGCTAGTTCGTTAAAGGGACAGATCTCAGCTCTGTCTATCCTTTTACACAAACGTCTGTCAGAAGTTCCAGACGTTCAGGCTTTTTGTCAGGCTTTGGCTAGGATTAAGCCTGTGTTTAAGACTGTTGCTCCGCCGTGGAGCTTAAACTTAGTTCTTAACGTTCTGCAAGGTGTTCCGTTTGAACCCCTTCATTCCATTGATATCAAGCTGTTATCTTGGAAAGTTCTGTTTTTAATGGCTATTTCCTCGGCTCGAAGAGTCTCTGAGTTATCGGCCTTACATTGTGATTCTCCTTATCTGATTTTTCATTCAGACAAGGTAGTTCTGCGTACTAAACCTGGGTTCTTACCTAAGGTAGTCACTAACAAGAATATCAATCAGGAGATTGTTGTTCCATCATTGTGCCCTAACCCTTCTTCAAAGAAGGAACGACTTCTGCACAATCTGGACGTCGTCCGTGCCCTGAAATTTTATTTGCAGGCAACTAAAGATTTTCGTCAAACTTCTTCCCTGTTTGTCGTTTATTCTGGAAAGAGGAGAGGTCAAAAAGCTTCGGCTACCTCTCTCTCTTTCTGGCTTCGTAGCATAATACGTTTAGCCTACGAGACTGCTGGACAGCAGCCTCCTGAAAGGATTACGGCTCATTCTACTAGAGCTGTGGCTTCCACTTGGGCCTTTAAGAATGAGGCCTCTGTTGAACAGATTTGCAAGGCTGCAACTTGGTCTTCACTTCACACTTTTTCAAAATTTTACAAATTTGACACTTTTGCTTCTTCGGAGGCTGTTTTTGGGAGAAAGGTTCTACAGGCAGTGGTTCCTTCCGTGTAAAGATCCTGCCTGTCCCTCCCGTCATCCGTGTACTTTTAGCTTTGGTATTGGTATCCCATAAGTAATGGATGACCCGTGGACTGACTACACTTAACAGGAGAAAATATAATTTATGCTTACCTGATAAATTCATTTCTCCTGTAGTGTAGTCAGTCCACGGCCCGCCCTGTTTTTTACGGCAGGTCTAAATTTTAAATTAAACTCCAGTCACCACTGCACCCTATAGTTTTCTCCTTTCTCGTTTGGTTTTCGGTCGAATGACTGGGTATGACGTAGAGGGGAGGAGCTATATAGCAGCTCTGCTTGGGTGATCCTCTTGCACTTCCTGTTAGGGAGGAGATATAATCCCATAAGTAATGGATGACCCGTGGACTGACTACACTACAGGAGAAATGAATTTATCAGGTAAGCATAAATTATATTATATATATATATATATATATATATATATAGATAGATATATATATATATATATATATATATATATATATATATATATATATATATATATATATAGATATAGATAGATAGATAGATAGATAGATTAAGTTCTACATTTTAAAATATATGGATATGGCAGAAAAACATTTAAAACTACCACATTAGCAGTGGTTTGCAGTGTCCATTAATATTCATACATTCAGATATATTATATAGCTTGCTTTTACTTACTTATTTAGATACATTTTATTCATCTTTATTTTTATTTTATAAAAAATGTTGAAGACCAAATAACATTCACCACCTCTATTTCTTTTAGAACATGCCATTGGCTTAATAAAAAGTATCTATGGTTTGTTTTTACGCGCAGATCTGCTCACGCGGTTACGGGAAGCGAGAAAACCAGATGGATCTACAGATCATGTGGGCCTCCTCTTAGCAGGCTGGGTAAGAATATTACTCACATATAAATGAATAATATGAATGTGATTTTAATTTCCAAAGAGAGAGTGCCTCATTCTTCTTGACAAACAAAGAGATATTCAACACAAAAATATATAAAATTATAGTTTAAACAAGTAACATACAGTCTATGTCTTCATAAGCAAGAGTATCTCTGGAAATACAATAAAGCACACCATTATAGTTTGTATAATAGTAAATTTCCAAGGAGATTCAGAGAAAATGTGGGACATCAGCCTTTAGTAAACCCCTAAGCAGGACCCCTGGTTAAAGCTTTAATAACAAACGTAAGCAAAATGTGACACATAAAGGGATCGTCTGCGAAGAAGATTAATAACTGCTGTAATTAGGCTGTCCTCTTTCCAACTGGGAGATATTTTAAAAGCGGAGTGTGAAGAATGTTTTAAAATGTTTCTTCATGCTGGTGTGACACAGTACAGAGTTCTCATGTATCAAAATGTCATCACTTTGCATCACAGTCTGTTTCAGACTAAAGAGTTAAAGGGACAGTCAACACCAAAATTGTTATTGTTTAATTTCTGCCTGTTTCTAAGCCACTACAGACAACCTCTTAATCACATGATTTTTATTTGCTTTTCACAAGAGACTGCTAGTTCATGTGGACCATACAGATAACATTGTGCTCATGCCCATTGAGTTATTTAAGAGTCAGCACAACACAGCACTGATTGACTCAAATGAAAGTCATTAGATAATAAATAAAAAGTCATGTGATCAGGGGGCTGTCAGAAGTTGCTTAGATACAAGGTAATTACAGAGGTAAAAAGTGTATTAATATAACTGTGTTGGTTATGCAAAACTGGGGAATGGGTAATAAAGGGATTCTCTTATATTTTTAAATAATAACAATTTTGGATTTGACTTTCCCTTTAATGTCAGTCCATATGTTGTATACAGACAGAGTGAATACAAAACCAAAACCTTGCACACACAAGTAATCGTTGTAGTTACCGGGAGAAGTAAATATTATTATGAAAAGCTAGGGGCTGGCCTGAGGAGTAAAATGGGAAAACAACTTTACTCAGCGATTTATATGTACGTAGAATAGCTCCCCAGTAGTGTAGGTAACAGTAAATACAGATGAATGAAGAACATAATTGCATAATAATATAACAATATTTAAAAAAAAATACATCTCACCTTCTAAAAAGGACCATTAAATACAGAAGATTTGCATAATCAAAAATACATAATTAAAAGACCGTGCAATAGCACTTAGGGAATGATGATCAAACACTCGCCAGCATGAAGAGAAATCTCGCAAATATCTTTGGGGGCTTTTATTAGCAACATTTTGCAATGTAGGTGTCTCTCCTTCACATCCAGAACTCTTCAAAGAGAGATAAACGACTCTCCAGAAAAAAAAAATCACCTTTTTAAAAGTCTTTGAGGGACCGTGCGGTACTGACGAGACGTAAGAGATCATCTCGCCAGAGCAGAGAGCATTAGATTATCAGGCCATTAGTCTGAATTTTAAATGAGTAGATTCTTTTTTTTTTAGGACAAATTTCAGTTTCCGCTTCCACTGTATCATGTGACAGCCATCAGCCAATCAGAAATGCATATATACTGTGCATTCTTGCACATGCTCAGTAAGAGCTGGTGTTTAAAAAATAAAATGAGCATATAAAAAGATTGCACAGTTCTGGTAATGGCAGTAAATTAAAATTGTTTTTTTAAATTTCATGCTCTATCAAAATCATGACAGTTTAATTTTTACTAGCACAGAAATTAATGAAATTAGCATTTAAATGATTAACTAGTAATGCATATGTTAACTATTGTTTTAAACCAGGCATTTAAAGGGACATTAAACCCCAATTTTTTCTTTCATGGTTCAGATAGGGAATACAATTTTAAACAACATTCCAATTTACTTTTATTATCTAATTTGCTTCATTCTTTAGATATCCTTTGTTGAAGAAATTGCAGTGCACATGGGTGAGCCAATCACATGAGGCATCTATGTGCAGCCACCAATCAGCAGCTACTGAGCCTATTTAGATATGCTTTTCAACAAAGTATTTCAAGAGAATGAAACAAATTAGATAAAAGAAGTAAATTGGAAAGTTGTTTAAAATTGTGTGCTCTTTCTAAATCATGAAACAAAAAATTGGGGTTTCATGTCCCTTTAACTATACATGGCTTACTCTCATAAAATGCCTGGTCATAGCAGATTATCTTCATAGAAATATCTCTACATTACAAAATTAATTCAAGTAAAACAACACATTTATCGTCAGCAGTTATTAATCTTATATGTTTTTGACTACATAAACATGACATATATATATTAGAGGCAATAAGGGCATTTATGGTTCAGTACAAATACTTGTTTTTCCTGTGTAGCAGAGGGAAGTTACAAATTGTAGACAGTCATTTGATCTGCATAGCAACTTCATCTTGTACTGTGTGCCAGGAAATTGTCCCTTACTAGTCTGTGTAGGGGATGCCATTAATCACCATTACATGTGAAGAAAAAAAGAAAAGAAAGAGATGGATAAGTTTGACTTTTCATAGATTTGCCCCTTCACTGCCCAGTGCAGTCTTTTGTTCCTTTGTAATGAGCAAGAGCAATTTGTAGATTTCATTATTAAACAGGAAATCCTATTTATCCATCCCCTTGGGCAAATTTAATCAGCATTTAAACTACATACCTGAATGGCAGGTGTATCCTTTGTTTTAAACATTTACATAAAATACAGTCTCAACCCCCCTTGGTTGCCAGAGAGGTTCACAATGTATTGACAGGTAAAGACAACATTGGTTTAAAATGTATTTAGTATCATTTGGTAGAACTGTAAAGCAAATAGTGTCTCCTTGCAAGCATTTTTGGTCTCAGTTTAACATTAAAGGAACAGACTATGATAAGAACCAGCACTGATTGGCTAAAATGCAAGATTGTAAAACGCAGTGAGATAAGAGGGAAGTCTGCAGGGGCTTAGATACAGGTAATCATAGAGGTAAAATGTATATTGATATAACAGTATTGGTTATGCAAAACTGGGGAGTGGGTAATAAAGCGACAATCTATATATTTTAACAATACCAATTTTCATGCAGATGTTCCTTTTAATATACAAACACGTATAGTATAAAAGTGCAGACTGCAATACTGGTCCCAAAGAACACATTGCTTTTTGTAGATAATGCCTTTTTATTGTATAGCTTAAAGCAAACAAATGTACCAAAATGGTTATACCTCAAAGGTTTCTTGCAGAAAATGTTTTGGTGTTTTAGAATCTGAACATTTCACTTCTGACTTAAACAAAGAAAATGTTATTTAGACTCCTAAAATATATCACCAGTAAAAAACAAATTGCAGGTAAGTATGTACAATAGTGAGCAAAATTATATTGCTTTTTTGTGTGAAATAGAGTTCTAAGGGCAGGGTATATGGTATTTAGTGAGGAATAGAAATCTAAAGTAACAGGATCTGTTTGTGGTCAAGGACTGTAAATGGTGTTATGTACATGCAAGGGGATATTAATAGAGCTAAATATATTTTGTATATGTTTCCCATAGAGATTGCATTTGTGCGTAAGTGTCAAGGTTTTTGGTTTTTAGAAAATGGAATTCTTCCAGGGAGAGGGTTTTAGAGGTCTCTTGGAGCTATTGTGGGAATTTTGTCGGATTTCCAATTTCTTGCTATTAGCATTTTAAAACTATTGCTTAGAATAGTTTCCTTTTAGGTGTGGTACATTTTTTTGGAGTTTTATTAAAAAGCCATAGGCAGTGATCGAGGGGGTAGGTGTATCTAGGATTTTACTTGTTTCTTGTGATATCTGTGTCCAAATGTCTGTCATTTTAGGGCATAGCCACCAAATGTGGCCCATGTGACATGTGGGTGCTCCACATCTCCAGCAGTTTGCAGAGCTAAGGTTGTATAATTTTTGGCATCTTGCTGGCGTTAAGTATCATCTTTGTAGTATTTTTAAATTAAGTTTCAGATATCTACAAGAGAGAGGATTTTTTTAATACTTGTAAAAATATGTAGTGAGTCCGCATGTGTCATCTCTATTCCCATTTCGGAGTTCCATCTGTTTATATAATATGGTGTGTGGCCGGGGGGTAGTTGTTGTAGTATGGAATATGTGAAAGAGAGAGCGTGCCTGGTTGGAGATGGTTTTGCACATATAGGGGTCAATTTAATATTGGCCGAATTGGGCCAATTCACCATGTTTCCGCGCGAGCCTTTAGACCGCTGCTCCTTAACTCATACACCACCTCTGAGGCTGTGTACAGCAATCCGCCCAATCCTATACAATTGGGCTGATTGACACCCCCTGCTAGTAACCGATTGGCCGTGAATCTGCAGGGGGCGGTATTGCAAAAGCAGTTCACTAGAACTGCTTGTGCAATGCTGAATACGGACAGCGTATGCGTATGCTGTAAATGAATTTAATCGAGGTGCCCGCATTAAATTACTCAAAAAACGAGAGGCATTCTAGATTTTTGAACTTGGTACTTTGTTTCCAGGGGGATAAATAAGGAACTTGACTGGTCTATATTTTTATAGCACAAATTGATATTATGTAAGAGATTTATATATATTTTGTGTAATAGTATAAATTGAATAAGAAATTTACTTTTTAAATAGGTGAATATAATCTACATTGTATTTAGTGACAATGGCCCCAATTTATCAAGGTCTGTCGGACCTGATCCGACAGTGCGGATCAGGTCCGACAGACCTCGCTGAATACGGTGAGCAATACGCTCGCCATATTCAGCATTGCACCAGCAGCTCACAAGAGGTGCTGGTGCAACGCTGCCCCCTGCAGACTCTCGGCCAATGGGCCGCCAGCAGGGGGGTGTCAATCAACCTGATCGTACTCGATCGGGTTGATTTCCGGCGATGTCTGTCCGCCTGCTCAGAGCAGGCGGACAGGTTATGGAGCAGCGGTCTTTGTGACCGCTGCTTCATAACTGCTGTTTCTGGCGAGCCTGCAGGCTCGCCAGAAACACGAGGCATCAAGCTCCATTCGGAGCTTGATAAATATGCCCCTATGTGTAAACTTATTATGTGAATATATGCATTATAGCAGCTAGTTTTTTACATAACATGACCACTAGATGGAAGCGTGATTAACAGGTAAATTGTGTACAGGTAACTTGGGATTGGGGGTGTGGTCTACATAGGTATTTAAGGTTGAGGTCAGTGTCTGTTTAACCATTCATGACTAAGGACATCTGTCCGAAACGTTGTTGTTAATTTGCAGTGTGGCTCAATAAATACCTGATTACTTTTGAATTTTGGTGGTGCGGCTATTTTCTGGATTTGCTGCTTATTCTTTGGGGGATTGTGCAGAGCCCCTGTAGCTTGCACGTCTATTGCTTCCAGGTGCTGGATTATTTGAGCATTATTTGTAAATGAATTGTGCATTTCTCTAAGCAAACACTTTTGTGGCACTAAAGTTTACAAGTGCAATGGAATCTAGGCCAATGCATACTGTATATGTGAGAAAAAAATACATTACAGTAAATGTAATTAAACAAATGCATAAGGATATCGGGAACCTTTTTGAGCTTTTGAAAGTTTATAAAATTATTTATGGGTATGTTGTTCCATTAAAATGTATGATTAAACAATATTATCTTTGGGGTAAATACTCAATTAAAGGGACAGTGTACACCAATTTTCATTTAACTGAATGTAATAGACACTACCATACAGAATATTATGCACAGATACTGATCTAAAAATCCAGTATAAAACCTTTTAGAAAATTACATAGAAGCTCCCAGTTTAGCACTGTTAAAAAGGTTAGCTGGAACACCCACTGAAAGTGGCTCTATAGCAAAAAGAGCAGACACCTCCTCCCCCTTCCTTTGCATATGAAAAGACCCTTTACACAAACAGAGCTGGAGTAGGTATACATCAGTATTCTCCTAAAGCTTTTTTGGTTAGGAGTGTGAAAATCAGCGCAATGTTATTTAAAAATAAGCAGAACTATACTTTAAAAAAATAAAAATAAAAGTTGTATAGGCTATATAAATGAATCATCTACAAAACATTTATGCAAAGAAAAATCTAGTGTACAATGTCCCTTTAACTAGTTTTCCTCTCTCCAGTTATAGGCCGTTTTCTAACAGAGCGACAGCAATTATATGGAGGCAGAACACAGTTTTACCCTTTTTTAAGATTTAGACGAAATAATTGTATTTTCATATTTTCTTTCACTTTTAATTTGCTCTGTACGATATTCCACTGAAGCTAGCTTGCTTTTCTTTAGAACCTAGCAGTATTTCTTCTGCATGAGTGTTTTGGACAGCCCACTACTGCCTCTCTTGTATTCCAGTTTCACAAAAGACATAGTAGACCCCTAAGAACAGATTAGCGAGATGAAGAGGGGAGTATTTGAATGGATATGTGCAAAAGATTGTGTTTAACTTAGTGGTAGTTATTTTAGCTCATTTGTTAGAACTCAATAGGCTGTCAACCTCATTTTGTGAAGCTTCCATAACTGTCATTTGTGAAAGGATGGGAGTGGTAGACTGAACCTTTGATTTAGTCTCTGTGACATTGTGTTTACTGTCTATCATTGATGAAACATGTCAGTGAACATTATCATTTAGATAGAAAGAAGACAAAAGAGCATTTACTTGCAAGCTTATTCTTAACAGTCCTTTCTGCTAGTCTTTCGCTTTGATCTTTCTGACCCTCATCAAATTTAAAAGGGTTTCTTGAAGTTCATAAATTAGACATAGCATTCTTTATAGGACATGGGTATAGGAATGCAAGCATTTTGTATGTGTTAACTAGCAACTTGTTAAAAAAAGACATTTGCTTCATGTGTATCTGATCTGAAATCATTTGTAGTGTAATTAGTTGTCATTAAGGGATTCTATGAGTTTATTGTCTTTACCTTTGTTGTATTAATTAGAGATTTGCAGGTTGTTGTACCTGTTATTGAACAAAGAACATTTAGAGATATTCTATAGATCCATTATGTGGGGGGATATTCCATCTATATAGGTTGCGATTTTCCTCCTACACAATGTGTAAGATACCATATGTGCATCTATATAGGTTGTGATTTTCCTATACAATGTGTAAGATACCATATGTGCATCTATATAGGTTGTGATGTTCCTATACAATGTGTAAGATACCATATGTGCATCTATATAGGTTGTGATTTTCCTATACAATGTGTAAGATACCATATGTGCATCTATATAGGTTGTGATTTTCCTATACAATGTGTAAGATACCATATTTGCATCTATATAGGTTGTGATGTTCCTATACAATGTGTAAGATACCATATGTGCATCTATATAGGTTGTGATGTTCCTATACAATGTGTAAGATACCATATGTGCATCTATAGAGGTTGTGAGTTTCCTATACAATGTGTAAGATACCATATGTGCATCTATATAGGTTGTGATTTTCCTATACAATGTGTAAGATACCATATGTACATCTATATAGGTTGTGATTTTCCTCCTACACAATGTGTAAGATACCATATGTGCATCTATAGAGGTTGTGATTTTCCTATACAATGTGTAAAATACCATATGTGCATCTATATAGGTTGTGATTTTCCTATACAATGTGTAAGATACCATATGTGCATCTATATAGGTTGTGATTTTCCTCCTACACAATGTGTAAGATACCATATGTGCATCTATAGAGGTTGTGATTTTCCTATACAATGTGTAAGATACCATATGTGCATCTATATAGGTTGTGATTTTCCTATACAATGTGTAAGATACCATGTGTGCATCTATATAGGTTGTGATTTTCCTACTTAATGTGTAAGATACCATATGTGCATCTATATAGGTTTTGATTTTCCTATACAATGTGTAAGATACCATGTGTGCATCTATATAGGTTGTGATTTTCCTATACAATGTGTAAGATACCATATGTGCATCTATATATGTTGTGAGTTTCCTATACAATGTGTAAGATACCATATGTGCATCTATATAGGTTGTAATTTTCCTACACAATTTATAAGATACCATATGTGCATCTATATATGTTGTGAGTTTCCTATACAATGTGTAAGATACCATATGTGCATCTATATAGGTTGTGATTTTCCTACACAATGTGTAAGATACCATATGTGCATCTATATAGGTTGTGATTTTCCTATACAATGTGTAAGATACCATATGTGCATCTATATATGTTGTGAGTTTCCTATACAATGTGTAAGATACCATATGTGCATCTATATAGGTTGTAATTTTCCTACACAATGTGTAAGATACCATATGTGCATCTATATAGGTTGTGATTTTCCTATACAATGTGTAAGATACCATATGTGCATCTATATAGGTTGTGATTTTCCTACACAATGGGTAAGATACCATATGTGCATCTATATTGGTTGTGATTTTCCTATACAATGTGTAAGATACCATATGTGCATCTATATAGGTTGTGATTTTCCTATACAATGTGTAAGATACCATATGTGCATCTATATAGGTTGTGATGTTCCTATACAATGTGTAAGATACCATATGTGCATCTATATAGGTTGTGATTTTCCTATACAATGTGTAAGATACCATATGTGCATCTATATTGGTTGTGATTTTCCTATACAATGTGTAAGATACCATATGTGCATCTATATAGGTTGTGATTTTCCTATACAATGTGTAAGATACCATATGTGCATCTATATTGGTTGTGATTTTCCTACACAATGTGTAAGATACCATATGTGCATCTATATAGGTTGTGATTTTCCTATACATTGTGTAAGATACCATATGTGCATCTATATAGGTTGTGATTTTCCTATACATTGTGTAAGATACCATATGTGCATATTTTTTATTATTTTGTTACATTCTGACATTTAGTTCTCCCCCCCTCTAGTTGCCCTGCTTAAACTCCTACAACAGTTACTGCAGTAATCAAGTAGCTGCCAAGGCTCTACTAGATCACAAGAAACAAGATCACAGAGTACAGGACTTTTTACAGCGCTGCTTAGAGTCTCCATTTAGCCGAAAACTGGACTTATGGAATTTTTTAGATATCCCAAGAAGTCGGCTGGTGAAATATCATTTATTACTTAAAGAGATATTAAGGCATACACCGAATGATCACCCTGACCAGCAGCACCTTGAAGAAGCGGTAAGTAATTATAGACCTTTTTATTTACACAGACGCAAGTTGTGCTAGTGCCATTACAGTATTTTGTAATGTAAGCAATGTTTTTTTATTAGAAAGTAACTCAATCAATCAAGGGTGAGTTTTGAAGGTTTACAGTGAACTATTAGTTCAATTTTATTTGCAAAACTCTAATGTATTTGTCTTTTTGTAAATTAGTATTTTTAAATATGCAAAACAGAAAAGTATAATCTGAGTAAGAAATTAATCATCTTTTTTTCTAACTTTTATTAGTTTAGTATTTAAAAAAACAATTAATAGGGGGCACTATTTGGTGTTCAAATACCTGTATTTTATTCTGAATGAATTAATACAAAATGAGTCAGATAATGTGAATGTAGGTACAATGTCCTTACATCTGTTCTTTTTTTTTAAATTCTCAGATGAATATAGTTCAAGGCATAGTAGCAGAAATCAACATCAAGACTGGTGAATCTGAATGCCACTATTACAAGGAAAGACTTATTTATCTTGAGGAATGTCAAAAAGACCCTTTGATTGAAAACTCAAGAGCACTGTGCTGTCACGGGGAGCTTAAGAACAATAGGGGAGCTGTAAGTAACTGAATTTATAGCGGATATTTATATTATCATATTATAAAAATTGAACTCTCCATTACATAGGCTGTTTAATAGAACTCCTAGCGATACAGAATGTTATACAAATTGAATCACAGTATGCTAATTGGCTTTTCACTCTGTTAATGCCACATTATGTTCAACATAACAGTTTTTGCTCCAGGAATGTTTTTCTATAAGTAATAAAATATACAAATATGAACAGAACAGATAATGTTCTAAGGCAATGTTGCTACAGCCCTATTTCTTTGAAAATATATGAAAACATATGTTTCTTTAAAAACTATTTTTCTTATCACTAAAAACATGTTATAGAATATTTAATATGGTCCCTATCACTTATTCCCTATTCTTCAGAACAGCAGGAAGAAATACAATTCAGTGTTCTCCACAGAAAATGTTGCCAGTCGGGTGGCATTTATGAAGTAGCCGCGTGGGGGGAAGTGTAATATTTGCTAATATTATATAATTTTATGCTATCTAATACACAAATTGCATAATTTAACATTATTATTATTATCGGTTATTTGTAGAGCGCCAACAGATTCCGCAGCGCTAACATAAATGTATTTAATGATTATTTGTGCAATAAAAATTGAATGCTTTTAATATTAGTTAATTTTAGCTTAATATTGGCAATTAATGAAAAAAGCAAATAGTCACACAGAATAGCCATTACAATCTTGTATGGATTTGGCTAGGTACAATTCATCTATGTGGGTGGCTACATAAAACTAGGAAGGAAATTGGTAGAGTGGTTTCTGTAAATGTTCATTTGCCACTGATAATGTAATCAGTAGATACAACTAAGTGAATAAGGGCAAAGACCGGCAGCTACAAAGCAAATGATCAAAGTATGTTACTTCTGGGTGATATCAAATGATTCTCAGTTCTGAAAAGGTCATGGTGAGACAAACCTGGAGCTGGTGCTTTATGTGAAGGGGTCTGATGACCCAATCTAAAAAAAAAACCCACATAAAAGAGTAACTGACAGAGCAAAGCTTCTGTGACCTTTAACTTTTTTTCTTATCCCTAAAATGTGTCTGCCCAACTGTGAAACACAGCTAGACAGTTTCATTGTTGTAAAATTAAAAATCACACAATTAAAATCTCACATTTTGCTTATAAACAATAATGCACTTTATAATGCGTGGATTGCTGAAGTAAATAAAATTCAAGCCACTAACATGATATGCAGTATATATTGTATAGTGAAAAAATATGCAGTGTATAGTCTTTATTTAATTTGCTTAATGTAGCTTATTTTAGTGCAGGAGCTCATTCACATGTGACCTCTGGTAAATATACTCATGATAGATACTTCAGACTAAGGTTTATTGGTTGATAGATACTTCCTGTTAATTCTCATTGACTTATAGGTATTTACTGTTAAAGTGAATGTAAAGTTTCATCAAGTAGTGCCCGGTTTTTAAAAATACTATTAAAAACAGGGGCACTTTCATTGATGAAACTTTACATTGCACCATATTTGTAGAAATACTTACCTCTTCGTCTTGAAAGCCGCTCCAGCCGCTCTCCAGCCCGTCGCAAGCCTCTTCCTACGTCAGCAATGACGATTCCGGCATCCTCCAATCACGGCTTCCCCCGGGGGAAACATTGCCTAAAGCGTGATTGGAGGAAGGCCGGAATCGTCATTTCTGATGTAGGAAGAGGCTTGCGAAGGGGCGGGGGAAGCGACGATCCGGCTTTCAAGACGAAGAGGTAAGTATTTCTGCAAACTTGGTGCAATGTCTAAAGGCCGCTGCTCCATAACCTGTCCACCTGCTCTGAGGAGGCGGACAGACATTGCAAGAAATCAACCGATTGAATACGATCAGGTTGATTGACACCCTCTGATAGCGCAACTGCTGGTGCAATGATAAAAGCCGAGAGCCTATGCTGTCGGCATTTATCAATGTGCAGCGGACATGATCCGCAATATCGAATCATGTCCACTCACACATTAATAAATAGGCCCCTATATATAGATTAGCTCCTATGCTGACTGTATATTTAAAATCCAGTGCCAGCTGACCTAGACTATATAGGTATCCTACAATTGTAATGCAAGTAAACTTCTAAATGATGTCCTAAGTAAAATATTCTGATTATTATAACCTCATTTGTATTGTTGGGCTAAACTATTTCTTCTGTTATGTGTGATCAGTCCACGGGTCATCATTACTTCTGGGATATAACTCCTCCCCAACAGGAAATGCAAGAGGATTCACCCAGCAGAGCTGCATATAGCTCCTCCCCTCTACGTCAGTCCCAGTCATTCTCTTGCACCCAACGACTAGATAGGATGTGTGAGAGGACTATGGTGATTATACTTAGTTTTTATGACTTCAATCAAAAGTTTGTTATTTTACAATAGCACCGGAGCGTGTTATTACTTCTCTGGCAGAGTTTGAGGAAGAATCTACCAGAGTTTTTTACTATGATTTTAACCGGAGTAGTTAAGATCATATTGCTGTTCTCGGCCATCTGAGGGAGGTAAAAGCTTCAGATCAGGGGACAGCGGGCAGATGAATCTGCATTGAGGTATGTAGCAGTTTTTATTTTCTGAATGGAATTGATGAGAAAATCCTGCCATACCGTTATAATGACATGTATGTATACACTTCAGTATTCTGGGGATGGTATTTCACCGGAACTACTCTGTTAAAAGTCACTAATCCTTTTAATAAGTATTTATCATGTTAAACGTTTTTGCTGGAATGTAGAATCGTTTACATTTCTGAGGTACTGAGTGAATAAATATTTGGGCATTATTTTCCACTTGGCAGTTGTTTGGTTTTAATTGTGACAGTTTCGTTTCTCTTCACTGCTGTGTATGAGGGAGGGGCCGTTTTTGGCGCTCTTTGCTACGCATCAAAAAATTCCAGTCAGTTACTCTTATATTTCCTGCATGATCCGGTTCATTTCTGACAGATCTCAGGGGTCTTCAAACTTCTTTGGAGGGAGGTAGATTCTCTCAGCAGAGCTGTGAGAATTTTATATTGACTGTGAATAAAAACGTTGCTCTATAATTTAATTATTGTTATTTTACTAATGGGAACAAACCTTTGCTAAAAGTTGTGTTGTTTTAAAGTTTGATGCTATAACTGTTTTTCAGTTCATTGTTTTAACTGTCATTTAATCGTTTAGTACCTCTTTGAGGCACAGTACGTTTTTGCTAAAAAAGATTATAACCAAGTTGCAAGTTTATTGCTAGTGTGTTAAACATGTCTGACTCAGAGGAAGATATCTGTGTCATTTGTTCCAATGCCAAGGTGGAGCCCAATAGAAATTTATGTACTAACTGTATTGATGCTACTTTAAATAAAAGTCAATCTGTACAATTTGAACAAATTTCACCAAACAGCGAGGGGAGAGTTATGCCGACTAACTCGCCTCACGCGGCAGTACCTGCATCTCCCGCCCGGGAGGTGCGTGATATTATGGCGCCTAATACATCTGGGCGGCCATTACAGATAACATTACAAGATATGGCTACTGTTATGACTGAAGTTTTGTCTAAATTACCAGAACTAAGAGGCAAGCGTGATCACTCTGGGGTGAGAACAGAGTGCGCTGACAATACTAGGGCCATGTCTGATACTGCGTCACAGCTTGCAGAGCATGAGGACGGAGAGCTTCATTCTGTAGGTGACGGTTCTGATCCAAACAGATTGGATTCAGATATTTCAAATTTTAAATTTAAATTGGAGAACCTCCGTGTATTACTAGGGGAGGTCTTAGCAGCTCTCAATGATTGTAACACCGTTGCAATACCAGAGAAACTGTGTAGGTTGGATAAATACTTTGCGGTACCGGCGAGTACTGACGTTTTTCCTATACCTAAGAGACTAACTGAAATTGTTACTAAGGAGTGGGATAGACCCGGTGTGCCGTTCTCACCCCCTCCAATATTTAGAAAGATGTTTCCAATAGACACCACCACTCGGGACTTATGGCAAACGGTCCCTAAGGTGGAGGGAGCAGTTTCTACTTTAGCTAAGCGTACCACTATCCCGGTGGAGGATAGCTGTGCTTTTTCAGATCCAATGGATAAAAAATTAGAGGGTTACCTTAAGAAAATGTTTGTTCAACAAGGTTTTATATTGCAACCCCTTGCATGTATCGCGCCGATTACGGCTGCGGCAGCATTTTGGATTGAGTCTCTGGAAGAGAACCTTAGTTCATCTACGCTAGACGACATAACGGACAGGCTTAGAGTCCTTAAACTAGCTAATTCATTCATTTCGGAGGCCGTAGTACATTTAACCAAACTTACGGCTAAGAACTCAGGATTCGCCATACAGGCACGTAGGGCGCTGTGGCTAAAATCCTGGTCAGCTGATGTTACTTCTAAGTCCAAATTACTTAATATACCTTTCAAGGGGCAGTCTTTATTTGGGCCCGGTTTGAAAGAAATTATCGCTGACATTACAGGAGGTAAGGGCCACGCCCTACCTCAAGACAAAGCCAAAGCTAAGGCTAGACAGTCTAATTTTCGTCCCTTTCGGAATTTCAAAACAGGAGCAGCATCAACCTCCACTGCACCAAAACAGGAGGGAGCTGTTGCTCGTTACAGGCAAGGCTGGAAGCCTAACCAGTCCTGGAACAAGAGCAAGCAGGCCAGGAAACCTGCTGCTGCCCCAAAGACAGCATGAACCGAGAGCCCCCGATCCGGGACCGGATCTAGTGGGGGGCAGACTTTCTCTCTTCGCCCAGGCCTGGGCAAGAGATGTTCAGGATCCCTGGGCGCTAGAGATCATATCTCAGGGATACCTTCTAGACTTCAAATTATCTCCCCCAAGAGGGAGATTTCATCTGTCAAGATTGTCAACAAACCAGATAAAGAAAGAAGCGTTTCTACGCTGTGTACAAGATCTGTTATTAATGGGAGTGATCCATCCGGTTCCGCGGTCGGAACAAGGACAAGGGTTCTACTCAAACCTGTTTGTGGTTCCCAAAAAAGAGGGAACTTTCAGGCCAATCTTAGATTTAAAGATTCTAAACAAATTCCTAAGAGTTCCATCGTTCAAAATGGAAACTATTCGGACAATCTTACCCATGATCCAAAAGGGTCAGTACATGACCACAGTGGATTTAAAAGATGCTTACCTTCACATACCGATTCACAAAGATCATCACCGGTATCTAAGGTTTGCCTTCTTAGACAGGCACTACCAGTTTGTAGCTCTCCCATTCGGATTGGCTACGGCTCCAAGAATCTTCACAAAGGTTCTGGGTGCCCTTCTGGCGGTACTAAGACCGCGAGGGATTTCGGTAGCTCCGTACCTAGACGACATTCTAATACAAGCTTCAAGCTTTCAAACTGCCAAGTCTCATACAGAGTTAGTTCTGGCATTTCTAAGGTCGCATGGATGGAAAGTGAACGAAAAGAAGAGTTCTCTTTTTCCTCTCACAAGGGTTCCATTCTTGGGGACTCTTATAGATTCTGTAGAAATGAAGATTTACCTGACAGAAGACAGGTTAACAAAGCTTCAAAATGCATGCCGTGTCCTTCATTCCATTCAACACCCGTCAGTAGCTCAATGCATGGAGGTGATCGGCTTAATGGTAGCGGCAATGGACATAGTACCTTTTGCACGCCTACACCTCAGACCGCTGCAATTGTGCATGCTAAGTCAGTGGAATGGGGATTACTCAGATTTGTCCCCTACTCTGAATCTGAATCAAGAGACCAGAAATTCTCTTCTATGGTGGCTTTATCGGCCACACCTGTCCAGGGGGATGCCATTCAGCAGGCCAGACTGGACAATTGTAACAACAGACGCCAGCCTACTAGGTTGGGGCGCTGTCTGGAATTCTCTGAAGGCTCAGGGACTATGGAATCAGGAGGAGAGTCTCCTTCCAATAAACATCCTGGAATTGAGAGCAGTTCTCAATGCCCTTCTGGCTTGGCCCCAATTAACAACTCGGGGGTTCATCAGGTTTCAGTCGGACAACATCACGACTGTAGCTTACATCAACCATCAGGGAGGGACAAGAAGCTCCCTAGCAATGATGGAAGTATCAAAGATAATTCGCTGGGCAGAGTCTCACTCTTGCCACCTGTCAGCAATCCACATCCCGGGAGTGGAGAACTGGGAGGCGGATTTCTTGAGTCGCCAGACTTTTCATCCGGGGGAGTGGGAACTTCATCCGGAGGTCTTTGCCCAAATACTTCAACGTTGGGGCAAACCAGAGATAGATCTCATGGCGTCTCGCCAGAACGCCAAACTTCCTCACTACGGGTCCAGATCCAGGGATCCGGGAGCGGTTCTGATAGATGCTTTGACAGCACCTTGGAACTTCGGGATGGCTTATGTGTTTCCACCCTTCCCGCTGCTTCCTCGATTGATTGCCAAAATCAAACAGGAGAGAGCATCAGTGATTCTAATAGCGCCTGCATGGCCACGCAGGACTTGGTATGCAGATCTAGTGGACATGTCATCCTGTCCGCCTTGGTCTCTACCTCTAAGACAGGACCTTCTGATACAGGGTCCATTCAAACATCAAAATCTAACTTCTCTGAAGCTGACTGCTTGGAAATTGAACGCTTGATTTTATCAAAACGTGGTTTTTCTGAGTCGGTTATTGATACCCTGATACAGGCTAGGAAGCCTGTTACCAGAAGGATTTACCATAAAATATAGCGTAAATACCTATACTGGTGCGAATCCAAAGGTTACTCCTGGAGTAAGGTTAGGATCGCTAGGATATTGTCCTTTCTACAAGAAGGTTTAGAAAAGGGTTTATCAGCTAGTTCATTAAAGGGACAGATTTCAGCTCTGTCCATCTTGTTACACAGGCGTCTGTCAGAAAATCCAGACGTCCAGGCCTTTTGTCAGGCTTTAGTTAGAATCAAGCCTGTGTTTAAAGCTGTTGCTCCGCCATGGAGTTTAAACTTAGTTCTTAACGTTTTACAGGGTGTTCCGTTTGAACCCCTTCATTCCATTGATATAAAATTGTTATCTTGGAAAGTTCTGTTTTTAATGGCTATTTCCTCGGCTCGAAGAGTCTCTGAGTTATCAGCCTTACATTGTGATTCTCCTTATCTGATTTTTCACTCAGACAAGGTAGTTCTGCGTACTAAACCTGGGTTCTTACCTAAGGTAGTCACTAACAGGAATATCAATCAAGAGATTGTTGTTCCATCCTTGTGTCCAAATCCTTCTTCAAAGAAGGAACGTCTTCTACACAATCTGGATGTAGTTCGTGCCCTCAAGTTCTACTTGCAGGCAACTAAAGATTTTCGCCAAACTTCTTCCCTGTTTGTCGTTTATTCTGGACAGAGGAGAGGTCAAAAAGCTTCTGCTACCTCTCTCTCCTTTTGGCTTCGTAGCATAATACGTTTAGCCTATGAGACTGCTGGACAGCAGCCTCCTGAAAGAATTACAGCTCACTCCACTAGAGCTGTGGCTTCCACTTGGGCCTTTAAGAATGAGGCCTCTGTTGAACAGATTTGCAAGGCTGCAACTTGGTCTTCGCTTCATACTTTTTCCAAATTTTACAAATTTGACACTTTTGCTTCTTCGGAGGCTATTTTTGGGAGAAAGGTTCTTCAGGCAGTGGTTCCTTCTGTATAATGAGCCTGCCTATCCCTCCCGTCATCCGTGTACTTTTGCTTTGGTATTGGTATCCCAGAAGTAATGATGACCCGTGGACTGATCACACATAACAGAAGAAAACATAATTTATGCTTACCTGATAAATTCCTTTCTTCTGTTGTGTGATCAGTCCACGGCCCGCCCTGTTTTAAGGCAGGTAAATATCTTTTAAAATATACTTCAGTCACCACTTCACCCTTGGTTACTCCTTTCTCGTTGATTCTTGGTCGAATGACTGGGACTGACGTAGAGGGGAGGAGCTATATGCAGCTCTGCTGGGTGAATCCTCTTGCATTTCCTGTTGGGGAGGAGTTATATCCCAGAAGTAATGATGACCCGTGGACTGATCACACAACAGAAGAAAGGAATTTATCAGGTAAGCATAAATTATGTTTTCATGAAATTAACTCTTGTATAAACAGCATGAGTCAATTTACTATTGTGCGGACGGACATGTTACAATGTAGCGTATTATGTCCACTGCACATCGATAAATGCTGACAGCATACGCTGTCGGCATTTATCATTGCACCAGCAGTTCTTGTGAACTGCTGGTGCAATACCGCCCCCTTCAGATTTACGGCCAATCGGCTGCTGGCAGTGGGTGTCAATCAACCCGATCGTATTCGATCAAGCTGATTGCTGTCCGCCACCTCAGATGTGGTGGACGGGTTAAGGAGCAGCGGTCTTAGGACCGCTGCTTCTTAAAGTGAATATAAAGTTTCATCATGTAGTGCCCGTTTTTTAAAAATACTATTAAAAACAGGGGTACTTTCATTGATGAAACTTTACATTGCACCATATTTGTAGAAATACTTACCTCTTCGTCTTGAAAGCCGGAATGCTGATGATGTCGCTTCCCCCGCCCGTCGCTAGCCTCTTCCTACGTCAGCAATGACGATTCCGGCATCCTCCAATCACGGCTTCCCCCCGGGGGAAGCATTGCCTAAAGCAACGCCGTGATTGGAGGAAGGCCGGAATCATCATTTCTGACGTAGAAAGAGGCTTGCGACGGGCGGGGGAAGCGACATCATCAGCGATCCGGCTTTCAAGATGAAGAGGTAAGTATTTCTACAAATGTGGTGCAATGTAAAGTTTCATCAATGAAAGTGCCCCTGTTTTTAATAGTAATTTTAAAAACCGGGCACTACTTGATGAAACTTTACATTCACTTTAATGCTTACTAGGCATTTGTAGGACGTGCCTATAAGTCTCTTAAAATTAGCAGGAAGTACACAATTTATAATGGTATAATAATTTATATAAATATAAACAGCCTTTGTTTCATAATTTGCAAGTCAAAAATAATAAAAATGGACTGAACATTTTTGAGTACAGTGTTTCTTTAACTATGCCCATTTTTTTCAATATAAACATCATACATCAAGTTTATTGTATACATTTTTAAATTGCTGTTAAAGTGAATGTAAACTTTGATTAAATAGTGCAGTTTTTTAAAAATACTATTAAAAACAGGGGCACTTTCATTCATCAAAGTTTACATTGCAGCGGATTTTACAAATACTTACCGTCTTCTCCTGAAACGCCGGATCGCCGATTCCCCCGCCTGCAGGTTCTTTGTACTTCGTCAGCAATTACGAAACCGGCTTCCTCCAATCATGGCTTCCCCCCCCAGGAGTGTCCATCTGGTGAGGCCACACAGTGATTGGAGGAAGCCGGTTTCGTCATTGCTGTGTAAGAACAGCAGGAAGAAGTATTTGTAGAATCCACTGCAATGTAAACTTTGATCAATGAAAGTGCCCCTATTTTTAATAGTATTTTTAACCCCTTAATGACCAAGGATGTACCAGGTACGTCCTGCAAAAACTGTCAGTTAGTGACAATGGAGGTACCTGGTACGTCCTCAGTCTAATTGAGTGCTGGAAGCGATTGTGATCGCTTCCAGCAGCTCTCAGGGTATTGCAATGATGCCTCGATATTGAGGCATCCTGCAATACCCTTTTTTAAGCATCCAATGCAGAGAGCCACTCTGTGGCCCTCTCTGCATTGGCCATCGATGGTGCCGATCGTTGGTGGGTGGAAGCTGCTGCTGGGAGGCGGGTGGGCGGCCCATCAATGGTTACTTCCTTTTCCTTCTCAGCAATAGCGTGCACAGTCGTGGTAGCGTGCGGGAGGGTGGGTGGTGGTGCGCGCGTGCTGCATTTGCATAATACATTGCAATGATTTGTGAATGGGAGAGGGGAATTTAATGTTGGGCAAGGGATCTGGGAGGGGGAGGGAGATAGGGTATTGAGGGGGGCAGCTACACTATGAAAAACTTTTATTTAGAAAAAAATGAAAAAAAAGCATTTTTTGGGGGGCAAACTGGGTACTGGCAGACAGCTGCCAGTACCCAAGATGGCTGCAAATAGGTAGAGGGGGGAGGTTTAGAGAGCTGTATGGGGGGGGATCAGGGAGGTTGGGGACTAAGGGAGGATCCAGCACTGCAAAATCAATATATATATATATATATATATATATATATATAAATGCTTTTTATTTTAGTACTGGCAGACTTTCTGCTAGTACTTAAGATGGCGGTGACACTTGTGAGGTGGGGGAGGGAAGAGAGCTGTTTGAGGGGGGTCAGGGAGGGATCAGGGGGTGGGATGTGTCAGGTGGGATGCTGATCTCTACACTAAAGCTAAAATTAACCCTACATGCTACCTAATTAACCCCTTAACTGCTGGGCATAATACAAGTGTGGTGCGCAGCATCATTTAGCGGCCTTCTAATTACCAAAAAGCAACGCCAAAGCCATATACGTCTGTTATTTCTGAGCAAAGGGGATCCCAAAGAAGCATTTACAACCATTTGTGCCATAATTGCACAAACTGTTTGTAAATAATTTCAGTGAGGAACCTAAAGTTTGTGAAAAAGTTAACGATTTTTAATTTGATCGCATTTGGCAGGGAAATGGTGGTTATTGCCCTATAACTTGCAAAAAAAGCAAAGAACATGTAAACATATTTCTAAACTCAGGACAAAATTTTGAAACTATTTTGCATAGGAGTTTTTTTGGTGGTTGTAGATGTGTAACAGATTTTGGAGGTCAAAGTTAGAAAAAGTGTGTGGTTTTTTTTCCATTTTTTTAATCATATTTTATAAAAAATGTTATAGTAAATTATAAGATATGATAAACATAATGGTATCTTTAGAAAGTCCATTTAATGGCGAGAAAAACAGTATATAATATGTGTGGGTACAATAAATGAGTAATAGGAAAATTACAGCTAATCACAAACACCACAAAAATGTAAAAATAGCCCTGGTCCTTAAGGGTAAGAAAATTGGAAAAAATGGTCTGGTCACTAAGGAGTTAAAAACCAGGCACTATTTCATCAAAGTTTACATTCATTTTAATTACAGGGCATTTTCAGCCATTTTGTGTGTTTGTCAAAATTTCTGAAATAGGTACAATAATATCACAGAGAAATAGACAGAAGAACAGTAGTAATGAAGTGTGGTTAGTAAAAAGAACAACATTGTTGTGACGGATACCCCGGCTACCCGCCAGAGGGTAGCTCCCCCAGACGGGTCCTGCTTCCTCCCTGCCGACTGCAGCTATGTAGCTGGCAAGTGACCACAGCCTGTAGCCACCCCTGATGCCCGACAGCACCAGTACTCAGTGTCCCACCCTGTGGCAGACCCCAGCTACCCCTACTGGGTAGCTCTGCCAGAGGGTCCTTCCTTTGCCTGGAACAGGCTGCTATGTAGCCCAGGAAAGTGATTCTAGCAGGAGCCCACCTAAATGACTAGACAGACTAGCATTCAGGTGAAATAAGAACTGAGTTTATTGGGACAAACACACATCATTTATACACATACACATCTTGATAAAACAGGGAGACAATGCCACAGTTTTCCCGCCATTCCCGTCCCTCCAGACTGACCTGCGCCTCCATAGCAACCATAGTCCCACAGAATCCCAGGACACAGTGGTTTTTGGGGTGATCCCAGGGTGTCATTTGAAAACTCTTGGTCCCCAGATGCCACAGTCCAAAAATCAGCATGATTCGTTACTGGGGACCGGAGTTACAGTCCGTTGAGGTTATAGGGTTAGGGGTGTCCAAACCCCCCCGGTTCCCAAAGGAGCTCCCCTCCGGTAATTTCCCCACCTCTTGTCCTTCCTAGGGGCTACTAATCCCCAAAAGAGCGGAGCTCTGGGGCACATGGTTGCTGGAGCAACCAGGGATAAATTTAGCGGATGTCCTGCTGTCCTGTGGCCGACCGGGAGTTCCAGGAGCCCGGACAGCCTGAGAGGGGTTAGGCGGGTGTCCGTTGTGAGGCGGCCGGACGGGAGTTCCAGGAGCTCAGCCAGCCTAGGAGGGTTTTCCAAGTCATAGACCAGCTCTTCTCTAAACAAGTTTGGAACACAAAACTATGCAAACAAAAGCTTCCAGAGATTGTGGTTGCTCTGAGGAGCCCAAAACCACTGAGAAACAACAGGGGTGAGGTTGTAGGGTGATGGGGGGGTAGCCTTAGCTGTCTGGTATTCGTGACAGTTGTATAAAAATAAAATATTTTACCCATATCTAAATTAAGATATTTATCTGGTAGTGGCTGTCTTTAAACTGTAATATTTTCCTACCATTTATTAACCCCTTAACGACTACGACGTACCCTGTACATCGCTGGTCGAAAAGGGTTTGTGTTGCTAAAATAGTGCGGATTTTGCCGCGAGTGGCAAAGACCGCACTATTAGAATCTCCCTCACTTCAGAAGGCTTGGTTTCACCGCTTTAGAAGGCTGGCAGCGAGACCACACTATTGAAAGCAGCACACCCATAGAAAGACCAGCACCCTACAGCAGTGATTTTCAACCTTTTTTTTATATATATATACAGTATATATAAACAATGTAGTACATTTTAGTCAATTCAATTAAATTAAGCTTTATTAGCATGAGAGTCACTACAACTATATACATATATATATATATATATATATATATATATATATATGTGTGTGTGTGTGATTTTGATACATCTTTGTTTTGCAATATATACATACACACATACTATGGGTATGTGATAACGCAAGCCTAGCCCATCAGAATATTACTATATTTACCTGTCTGTGTACTTTTCTGAATAGGCAGCCTTGGTGTTATAATTGTATATTCAGCCATTCACTTTCCAGGTATGACAGACAAACTTTTTTTTTTTTTAACCAAAGCACCAGCTTTATCATACCTCCTAACATTTAATATAGCCAAAGAGGGACACTTTTCTCCCCATTAACAGAGCTCCGCTAGCTGCCCCCCACAAATAGAGGGGACACACATATTTACACACACACATATTATACATATTCATACACACTCTTTACACACACACACATTTACACACACTCAAACATATTTATACACACTGATAAACACATATTCACACACACACTCTTATATACACACACATACGCATACACATTTACACACCCACATTTATACGCACACACTGAAACACATAATCACACACCCACATATTCATACACACATATACATATTTACACACACACTTACACCTACACATATATACATACACACACTCACACATAATCACACACACACACACATTCATATACATATTTACACACACACACACATTCATATACATATTTACACATACACACTCTCATATTTATTGAAACACATTTAGGAAATGGTACTAGGTCCGTATATGTAAAAATAGCACACTAGCAAAGGCAACCTGACAGCCTAGTTCCTAAACATACCACATGACCTTAACCTTGTATATGCCAAGGGGAAAAGTAATACTGGTGTACCCAGACCAAATGATGAAGTATACACAACCTTAATGCTTTAAATATAAGGGCAATATTCCCCAATGGGCTAATTTATCACCACTCCATTCGATAGCCAGATCGTAGCTTATTCTTTTCCCATAAGTCTCTATGCCCCAGCCCCATTAATTCCCCCTAGTACTTAACCCATAGTTGTGCTGCTGCTTCCTGGTGCTTGCTGCGATCCTGGGTGCTGCTGCCCTGCACTGGGCCGGGGAGTGGGTGCTGTTAACCACTGTTACTATGGGGTAAGTTCTGGCTCATGTACAAAACACTTTACTTGTTCCTTTCCAAAAATGAGCCATAGGAACCACAGAAATAGTGTACAGTGCAGAAGAGAGAGAACTTAATGGTGCTATGCAGTCACACTGCCAATAAGAACCCCCAATGCTGCCTGATGAAAAAGGAGAATGGGAGAGCCGAGAGCGCTAAACCTTTACACTGCTTGTAGTTGAGGGTTTACCACTTTTTGTCCAGCAGCACTACTGAGTTGCGCTCCTCGGCTTAGCTCGCTCCACATTAATCTTTTTATTCAGAATGTGTAGGGTACGTCCCTGGTCATTCAGGGGTTAAACAAAAGCACATTAGTTCCTTTTTTAGTAATAGTTGAAAAACCCAATTGGTATATAGAGCAAAAATGATAATAGCAAAACGTGATGTAATATAATATTAAAAAGCATTGTTCTGCAATTAGCAAACGACAATGCAATGAGGCTAAGCAGGGCTGAGTCTCCCATACAAGCAACTAATCAAATATAGAATGCTACTGTCAAAGAAAAGCAAAATTAAAAGGTATATTTATAAAGGTTTAAGTTCCCAGAGAGGGAACCTGTATACCCGCAATTGCCACTGTTAATACAGCATTGGTTTGGCAAAATGTAACATTTCACATGCTCACAGGGGTTGTCAGTCATCTCGGTCTGATTAGTCCGGTCTTATGAATGATGCTTTTCTTAATTTTGGTTGCAAGTTTTCATGTGTGATACTGCACCAGAAGGACTCCAAAGCTGTGTCTGCTGCTTCATAAATTAGCTACTAAATGAACTAGACCTTGTGAGGTACAAGGAAAACCAGTACTTATGACATTTCTGATAAGCAAGTTCTCTCAGAGGAAGCTAGTTTGTTTTTACTCCTAAACAAACAAGATCAGGATATATGTGGGCATCTCCCATGGCTTAGGCTAAAAGCTAAAAAATGTATTTAAATATCTTGAACAAGGTATAATCTTCTTCTCATTTTTGCTTTCTAGAAATTTCATGTGTTCCTGTTTCAAGAAGTCCTTGTAATAACAAGAACAATCTCTCAAAATGACAAGCTTCACTACCAGCTTTACCGACAGCCCATCCCAGTAAAAGATCTTATTTTGGAAGACCTGCAGGATGGTGAGGTTCGGTTGGGGGGATCACTCCGAGGTGCTTTCAGCAATAACGAGAGAAGTAAGTCATATATTTTTTTTTTTAGTGTTGAACATGTTTACGAAGCAAATGTAAGACCTTATATTCAGTGCAACATATGTGATGTCATCACTGAGGTCACTAGTAACATCATGTGATCAGGTTTATAAATGATGTCATATTTTCATTGGTTTAATGCCATCAATAAAACATAAGGACACAGCCTTTAATTAACCTCTGTAGTCCATCACTTTTGGACTTTTGTGTTATATTTTAAATATTTATAACAACTTATAGATAGTGGATATTTTTTTCTGCAAACTTGAAAAAAAAAGGAAGAACTCATAATTCATTAACACTTTCATTTAATTGATAAATGTTATGTCACTGTTCTTTCACTACAATATACTAAATTTCCAAAACCATTTCTTTCAAGTATTATTATTGTACAAAGAAAACGTTTCTTAGTGAAAGTTGTTTTTTACATTTTTTTTTTTTTTTTTGCAGTCAAGAACTTCTTTCGGGTTGGCTTCCAAAATGGTTCACACAGTCAATCACATTCCTTACAAGCAAATGACTCTTTCAATAAGCAGCAGTGGCTCAACTGTATCCGACAAGCCAAAGAATCTATTATATGTTCTGTGGGAGATGATACTCATCCAACAGAAGGACAATATTTAATATCTGCCAATGGGAACAGTGATATTCAACAACCAGCTAAGTTTGAACAAATGGACCATTCAGACAGTGTTTCTGACTGCAGTATGGACACAAGTGATTTCAGCATGGACTGTGAACAAATGGAACAGACAGGCTCCATAGCAAACAGTAAACAGCTTGAAAGTAATGTTTGACAAGAGGATCACATCTCCTGATAGTAACCTTGTTTGTTACTTGAACAGTATTTGCATTCCATAAATGGAGCCATTTGGAAAAGCACTTTTCAATCACATTTGTGATGGTATCAATAAATGACCCCCCTGAAAACTGTACTGTTCTTACCAGATATGTTTTTGTAATTGCTCCTCTTACAACTGGATTTAGATAAGAGGTGAAGGGATATGGAAGTGATCTCACTTTAATGCATCATTTCCACTGCAATTTATTTTTCTTAAAAAAACAGTTAACGTAGTATAAAAAATAAAAACGTCTCCCAAGTGGTTATATTGATCAACTAGAACAACATTTCACTGTTTGGGCAAATATTTTCTTTAATAAATAAATAAAATTGGCTCAGTAGTGAACTGTCTCAGGAAAAAAAAATATATATTTTTTTCAATGGCGGTGATAAATTAAGGTTAATACACCACTTTCACATCCCTTTAATAATGTTTGCATTGACTTGCTGGTATAAGAATCTTTTGTCTATATGTATAAAATAAAAAGGATATAGGTTTTACTGTAAAAAAAATATAACTATTATCTGTACATTTTTACACTGTCTCTGTTAAAGTGGATAGGTCTGACTGTGTTAAATAATAAAAATTAAAAATAAATGTTAGGGTGTAAAATGATACACATCATTGTTCATATTCTATGCATTAAAATAGTTACAAATGATTGGCACTTGCTATTAGCAACAACTGTTTATAACATAAGATAAAACTAAACACAGACCTACAAAATACAGATTTTTTTGGTGGCAAGACTAAAATACCTTGAAATTGTGCATATGAATGAAGAACCTTAAAACTGATTGAGATATATATATATATATATATATATATATATATATATATATATATATATTTATATCAATCAATCAATCGTACTCCTATTTTATTTTGGTTTATAGGATAAAACAATAATATGGTTCAGAACTTTGCACTTACATTAAAGATTTTACAAGTATTTTGAAAGCACGCACACGTGTTGTCTTAAATATCCAGTTATTGAATGCAAAATTGTATCGTTTTTGAAAAACAGCAGTCTTAAAAGATATTTGCTCTACATAACCCTATGGGATATAGTTAGAGAAAGTTATTTAGATATTTTTTTTGCCATATGAATTATTTTAATTTTGTACAAATTTAAGCAAACAGATTTTAGTAATTGCATTGATGGTTAATTCAAAGTCTATTTAATTTATAATTATCTTGCAAACCATGCAATGTACAGCTAAGACATACAAGTTTAATGTTATCCTGTCAAGTAGGGCTGATATCTAATAGATCAGAAGACTTCAGATCACCCAACTTTTCATAAAAAAAACTTTTTTAAGAATACTCTGGTGTATTTTTTTTAATGTGTTTTTAAATGTGCCATACAATATTTAACAATCTGCCACAGCGGTGATTATAAAAACATTTTTTCCCCTTAAATTATATGTTACAAATGTGTGCATTTGTGTTATGCATGCACTCTGTGGTATTGCAAAATACTGTAAACTGCAATCAAAAATACCATTAAATATAAAGCATGTGAAAAACATAGCGCTAGTAAAAACAGATTTAACATTGTAAGCATGAGGAAGAACCAGTAATGTGTTTTAAATCTGTAAACATAATTTGCTCTTTAAATATCCAAGATCTAGCAATAGATAAAAAATACAGTTATTTGCAACATAACATATTTTGTTTACAATGGCATCAAGAGCATCAAATGATAATTTTCATGTATTTCTTTTTTTTTGTTTTTTTTGTTTCTGAGTGGCCAGATTGTTGATATCATAAAATTATACTATGCTATTTAAAAGTAAAAAAAAACCTTTGTCTCTCACTTTTTATTTATGATTTAAAGGAAGACATTTTGATTTACTTAATGTGTTAAATGAGTTGCAGATGTCAAGAATACTGACAAGGAAATGATATACACTATATGGCCAACAGAATATGTACACTTGACTAGCACACCTATATGAGCTTGTTAAACATCCCATCCAAAAACCATGGGAATTAATATGGAGCTGCCACTCTTCTGGAAAGGCTTTCCATAAGATTTTGGAGTGTGTCTGGGAGTTTGTGCCCATTCAGCCAATAGTAGCATCTGTGAGATCAGGCACTAATGTTTAAAGAGAAGGTCTTGCTCGCGATCGCATTCCAGTTCATCCCAAAAGTGTTTAGTGGGGTTGAGGTCTGGGCTCCTTGCACGCCATTCAAATTAGATATGTGCATGGCGAAAAAATTCGGTTCGGATCGATTCAGATTTTTTCGAATTTTGGTTCAGATCGATTAGAATTCGGAAAAATTTTAATCAATTCGGTTCGGATTCGTTTCGGATTCATTCGGATTCGAATAAATTTGGCTGGATTCGGTTCGGAAATTCGGAATTTCGGTAAGTGTTAGGTGGGATTAGACTAGTATTATGTACTGTATATTAGGTGTAACCCATAGCAGAGTGATATAACCTAATATACTGTACAATACTAGTGTAATCCATGGCCATCCGAATCTACCGAATAAATCCGAACTAATTCGGATTTATTCGGTAGATTCGGCACTATTTTAATTCGGAAATTCGGATTGATCCGAATCCCGAATTTTACGAATTCGACCGAATTTCCGAATCGATCCGAAACGAATCGCACATGTCTAATTCAAATTCCTCCACACCAAACTCATCAAACCATGTGTTTTTCAAGGAGATCGCTTTGTGCATAAGGGCAGAGTCATGCTAGAACAGGAAATGGCCTTCCCCAAACTGTTGTTACAAAGTTGGAAGCACAATAATAGCACTTACAGTTGACTGGGCAGTGATTTTACGAGCTGAAAAAAATTGGCATCATATTACAGTTCCATTTTTAAAGTCACTGAACTCTTCAGTTCAACCCATTGTACTGCCAATGTTTATCTATGGAGATTTCATGACTATGTGCTGGATTTTATACACCTCTTAGCAAAAGGGGGGGGGGACGGACGGAAATGCCTGAACTCAATAATTAGTAGGTGTGTCCACATACTTTTATCTATATTGTGTAAAAAAAACTGTTATAGTGGAGCAAATCATATATATTTTAAAATGATATATATTTCATTAAATGGCTGGAGATGTAATAAATCACACTCAATTATCTCTAGTTAGTTTAAATCTTATGAGGGTCTTGTTCTGTAATGACATAAATAAAAGCAGAATTTTTACTTTAGAATTAGTCCACAGGTGTCCATAACATGTGGGATATATTTCCTACCACTAGGAGGAAGTCAAGAACTCTTACAAGCTTTTAACACCTCCCACCTCCTCTCCCCACTCAGTTTATGTATAGCCAAGCAGAGGATAGAGACACAAAAGGTAGGATAGACAAAAAGCAAGGGTTAAGTGGTGCAAATAGGACCTGTTGCCCATATTAGCTAAAAATCCGGGGGGTCCTATGGACTCTCATTGTCCCGAAAGAAATACATTTATTGGAAAGTAGAAATTCAGTTTTCTTTCTTAAGTAAATGAGTCCATAGGTGTCCCAATACCCAAGCTGAGAGTCCATGTTAAGGAAGGGTGGGACATTAGCAGCTCCTATTTGCCAGACACTGTGGTCTGAAGGACTTTCCTGCCAAAAGCAGATATGGAAGAAGCATAAACATCAAAATAATACAATTTAAAAAGGTATGTAGAGAAGACCAAGTTGCCACCTTGCAAATCTGTTCCAAGGAGGCGTCATTATTTAAAGACCTAATAAATAGATACAGATCTAGAAGAATGATCAGTTAATATTTGAGGAGGCAGATTACCCGCAACCAAGTAAGCGTAACATATAAACTGTTTCAGCCATTCAATACCGCAGATTCCCCTACGCCATTTGCGTATCCTATCTTTTCAATGGGATCTTTCTAACGCCGGTATTTAGAGTCTTGGCTGAAGTGAGCGTTAGAAATCTAACGACAAAACTCCAGCCGCAGAAAAAAGTCAGTAGTTAAGAGCTTTTTGGGCTAACGCCGGTTCATAAAGCTCTTAACTACTGTGCTCTAAAGTACACTAACACCCATAAACTACCTATGTACCCCTAAACCGAGGCCCCACCACATCGCCGCCACGCTAATAATTTATTTTAACCCCTAATCTGCCGACCGCACACCGCCGCCACCTACGTTATACTTATGTACCCCTAATCTGCTGCCCCTAACACCGCCGACCCCTATTATATTTATTAACCCCTAATCTGCCGCCCCCAACGTCGCCGCCACCTACCTACAATTATTAACCCCTAATCTGCCGACCGGACCTCACCGCTACTATGACGATGTCCCTTAAAGGAGCCTTCATTCGTCGGTAGTCCGTCGGGCCAGCAGGATGTTCCGCGTCGGAGGTCTGCAAGATGGATCCTGAAGAAAGAAGATTGAAGACCCCGCTTGGAAGATGACATCGCCCGGATGGAAGACTTCTTCAGCGCCGCTTGGAGGATCACTTCATCGGATGGAAGATTTCTTCAGCGCCCCTTGGAGGATCACTTCTGCCGCTTCGGATCTCCTCTTCAGTTCCATCGGTGGCTCGGCTGAGTGAAGACGACTCAAGGTAGGATGACCTTCAGGGGGGTAGTGTTAGGTTTTTTTAAGGGGGGTTTGGGTTAGATTAGGGGTATGTGGGTGGTGGGTTTTAATGTTGGGGGGGTTGTATTTTTCTTTTACAGGCAAAAGAGCAGTTTTCTTTGGGGTATGCCCCACAAAAGGCCCTTTTAAGGGCTGGTAAGGTAAAAGAGCTTTGAACTTTTTAAATTTAGAATAGGGTAGGGCATTTTCTTATTTTGGGGGGCTTTGTTATTTTATTAGGGGGCTTAGAGTAGGTGTAGTTAGTTTAAAATTGTTGTAATATTTTTCTAATGTTGTAATTTAGTTCTTTTTTATTTTTTATACTTTAGTTAGTTTATTTAATTGTATTTATTTGTAGGTATTGTATTTAATTAATTTATTGATAGTGTAGTGTTAGGTTTAATTGTAGATAATTGTAGGTATTTTATTTAATTAATTTATTGATAGTGTAGTGTTAGGTTTAATTGTAACTTAGGTTAGGATTTATTTTACAGGAAATTTTGTAATTATTTTAACCAGGTAACTATTAAATAGTTATTAACTATTTAATAGCTATTGTACCTGGTTAAAATAAATACAAAGTTGCCTGTAAAATAAAAATAAATCCTAAAATAGCTACAATATAATTATAATTTATATTGTAGCTATATTAGGGTTTATTTTACAGATAAGTATTTAGCTTTAAATAGGAATAATTTATTTAATAAAAGTTAATTTATTTTGTTAGATTTAAATTATATTTAATTTAGGGGGGTGTTAGGTCGGCAGATTAGGGGTTAATACTTGAAGTTAGGTGTCGGCGATGTTAGGGAGGGCAGATTAGGGGTTAATACTATTTATTATAGGGTTGAGGCGGGAGTGAGGCGGATTAGGGGTTAATACATTTATTATAGTAGCGGTGAGGTCCGGTCAGCAGATTAGGGGTTAATAATTGTAGGTAGGTGGAGGCGACGTTGTGGGGGGCAGATTAGGGGTTAATAAATATAATATAGGGGTTGGCGGTGTTAGGGGCAGCAGATTAGGGGTACATAGCTATAATGTAGGTTGCGGTGGTGTACGGAGCGGCAGATTAGGGGTTAATAATAATATGCAGGGGTCAGCGATAGCGGGGGGCGGCAGATTAGGGGTTAATAAGTATAAGGTTAGGGGTGTTTAGACTCGGGGTACATGTTAGGGTGTTAGGTGCAGACTTAGGAAGTGTTTCCCCATAGGAAACAATGGAGCTGCGTTAGGAGCAGAACGCTGCTTTTTTGCAGGTGTTTGTTTTTTTTTCAGCTCAAAATGTCCCATTGTTTTCTATGGGGGAATCGTGCACGAGCACGTTTTTGAAGCTGGCCGCGTCCGTAAGCACCGCTGGTATTGTAAGATTCAAGCCTGCTTAGTATGGATGAATGTGATATAGGTTTGTAGCACAGTATCAAATGAGAATACTATTACTTGGTAAACCCATATAGATATATGTGCAGTTAATCTAAGATTAATGATTCCCTGCATAAAATACACACTATAGTATAATCTGCAATATTAGGAATAATATCAAAATAAATCTTGGAATAAACAGGCTTGTAAAATATAAGAGGTTATGGAATAGGTGAAACTTTCCAAATGAATAAGTAAGGAGTAATTAATAATTGAATGCGTAATATGAAGAAATTGAATACACAGCAAGTAAGTCTTATCCAAGGTAATTTAGATAGAATCACATAATGGAGAAATTCAGCAAAAAAAGTTATAATGCAACCGAGGTATTGTACCTTGCAAACTGTGAGTGAGGTAGGTAGTGACAAACACTTCCGGGTTCTGTACGCTGCGAGTGCAGCAGGAGTTGAGACACGCTGAAGCCGGCTGACTGACAGCGTGTGACGTCACGATTCTCCGGTGCAGCCGAAAACAAGATAATGATAATGAAACGGAACAGATAAGTTATAACTGTTTAGAACTTCAATAACCGGTTATTCTTAATGGGAGCCACAAGGTTGTTTAAAATAACATATGAGCACATAAGATAGTACAGGTAGCGTAAGTCCACAAATAACAGACAGTCTTGAATAAATGTAAGTACTTGCCCAAACTTAGATTTCCAATATTGAAGAAGTTGTAACAGGCTGGAATACACTGGGAGATTCGTAGTAAAATGTTCTTGAAAGAAATAACTCCAGATGTAGATGAGATAAGATTCAATTTAGAAACTTACAGAGAACTGAGAGGCTCAGTGTTACTCTGAGGAGAATAACAAAATACTAAGCAAGGTGTGCTTAGTGATCAGGTGTTTTATGGGAGTGAGTAGGTTATGATTGGTTGATCTCTAATTAAAGAAACAGTGCACCCTAAACCCTGACATGACTCCCCCCTCAAACAAGCTGATCCTCAGCTTGAAGTCTGGGGCGATCTGGATATCTCCTGTGAAATTGGGTAACAAGTCAAGGTGCATTAAGATTAGATGCGGGTTCCCAGGTGTCATCATCCTCTGAATATCCCTTCCACCTAATTAAATATTCCAGAATTCCCTTGGAAAACCTTGAATCGAGTACTTCTTTCACCTCATAGACTTCCGAGTCTTGGATGGAACTGGTCGGCAGTAATTGGGGTGTATTGTTTCTCGTAGGAACGTATGGTTTGAGGAGGGAAACATGGAAAGTTGGATGTATTCTCATAGATGATGTTAAATCTAAAGTAACTGCGTTCTGATTTATTACCCTAGTAATGGGGAAAGGTCCGCAGAATTTTTGCGTCATTTTTCTACTCGGGAGATGTAGCTTTAGGTTTTTCGTTGACAACCATACCTGGTCTCCAATTTGGTATGAAGGTGGTTGTCTGTGCCGCAAATCATAATAGTGCTTTTGGGAGTTCTGAGCTTTTGAAATGTTTTCTTTGATAACCCGAAAATTGTCTAGGAGTGCATTATTCCATTCATCAACCAGAGGAGAATTGGAAGGAGTAGTACTAACTGAAGTGATGGTTGGATGGTACCCATAATTTGCAAAGAACGGAGATAATTTTGTGGATGAGTTGGTTAGGTTATTGTAGGAAAATTCAGCGAAGGGTAGGTATGTTATCCAGTTGTCTTGCTGATAGGAACAGAAACATCGTAAGTACTCATCTAACCATTGGTTGATTCTTTCAACCTGTCCGTTTGCTTGTGGATGGAATGCAGTTGTGTATTGATGAGTTATGTTAAGAGATTGACAGAGACTTTTCCAAAATTTAGATGTGAACTGAGATCCCCTGTCAGATATCAGAACTGTTGGTACTCCATGAAGCCGAATCACATGTTGTATGAATAGTTTAGCTGTTTCCGCCGAAGTGGGAAGTTTATGAAATGGGATAAAATGCGACATTTTGGTGAAACTGTCAACAACTACCATGATAGTGGTATAATTTTTTGATGGAGGTAGATCCACAATAAAGTCAACTCCTACTTGTTTCCAGGGTCTGTCAGAAGTTGGAATGGATATTAAAAGCCCGTACGGTAATTTCCGCTCTGTTTTGCATACTTGACAAGTAACACAACTCTTTATGTAACTTGAGACAGTTTCCCTCAACTGAGGCCACCAATATGTCCTTGTTATAAGTTCGATGGTGCGTGATTCCCCTGGATGACCAGCTAAGGGTGAATCATGGTGGTGTTGTAGGATTTGATGTCTGAAATCTTTAGGAATATAGATCATATTCTTGTAGTAGTATAATCCGTCTTTCAGTTCCAAAGGAACCTTAGTGTCAGTGGGTGAATTTTTCGAAGAGTTCTTTATATCAGTAAGAAAGTCTGAAGTTAATCCGATGAAGCGTTCAGAAGGAATTATAGATCTAGGATTTTCATTAGGAATAGGTTCGGATAATTGTCGAGAGAGTGCATCCGCTTTTCCATTTTTGTTTGCAGGGCGGTATAGGATTTGGAAGTCGAATCTTGCAAAGTAAAGACTCCACCGTACCTGTCTAGCTGATAGAGTTTTGTTATTTTGCAGGTATTGGAGATTTTTGTGGTCCGTGTAAATTATGAAGGGCATTTTTGCACCTTCTAGTAAGTGTCTCCAGAATTCTAACGATTTGCGGATGGCGAGTAATTCTTTGTCTCCTATTGCGTAATTCCTTTCTGCTGATGTCATACTTTTTGAGAAATAGGAGATTGGATGTAAAGGATCTTTGGATGTTTTCTGTTGTGAAAGTACTGCACCAATCGCAAAGTCTGAGGAATCAACTTCCAGTACATATTGTAAATCAACATTCGGAAATTTAAGTATGGGTGCTTCTGTGAAAGTTTGTTTCAGGAAGTCAAATACTTTGGAATGAGTTTGATTCCAATGGAATTGTTGAGTTGAACCAGTAAGTTGTGTGAGTGGTCTCACTATTGAAGAAAAATTCTTTATAAATTTTCTGTAATAATTGGCAAACCCTAAGAACCTTTGGAGAGACTTTTTGTCTTTAGGAGTTGGCCAATTTTTCACTGAATCAACCTTCTCGGTTTGCATTTGGATACCGTCAGGAGATATGGTGTAGCCTAAGAATGAGATAGTGGTATTGTGGAATGAACACTTTTCTATTTTGGCATATAGTTTATGCGTTTGTAAACGAGCTAATACCCAACGGACATGTTTTATATGTTCTGACAGTTGTTGGAGTAGATTAAGATGTCGTCTAAGTATACTACTAGACATATGTCTAATAAATCCCGGAAAATATCATTAATGAAGTGTTGGAACGTTGCGGGGGCATTACAAAGACCGAATGGCATCACTAGGTACTCATAGAGTCCATACCGAGTTCTGAATGCTGTGAGCCATTCGTCTCCTTCCCTTATACGTATGAGATTGTATGCCCCGCGCAAGTCCAACTTAGTAAAGATGGTAGCATTACTTAATCTTTCAATTAATTCCGGGATGAGAGGTAACGGATAACGTTTTTTTACCGTCCGTTTATTAAGCTCTCGATAATCTATTATCGGCCTAAGGGATGTGTCTTTGTTGGTTACAAAGAACATTCCGGCTGCTGTGGGTGAAGAAGAGGGTCTGATAAAACCCTTCCGTAGATTATCTTGTAAGTATTGTTTTAGATGTATCAACTCTGGGTGACTCAATGGATACAAATGACCAACCGGTAATGTTGCACCTGGAATTAATTCAATTGGGCAATCATATACTCGATGGGGTGGAAGAGTTTCAGCCTCAACTTTGCTAAAGACCTCTATGAAGTCCTGGTATGGTTCCGGTATTTGTATCTGTTCTAATTCTGTGTGAAGTATTTTATGATGTGGAAAGCAAGTGTTTTCACAAAATTTTGATTGGAAGGTAACAGTTAAAGTAGTCCAATCAATATGGGGATTGTGTGTCTGTAGCCAGTATAAACCTAATACTATAGGAAAATGGGGTGATGGAATTACATCGAATGTTATATATTCGGTGTGTCCATCCTCAGTAATGACTAATATAGGTATTGTGTTGTGTGTTATAGGACTATTTGCAATCACAGAGCCATCAATAACTTTGATTGAGACTGGTGTTTTCTTCAACACAATAGGTATTTTATTTTTCAATACAGTAGATTTATCTATAAAGTTGCCAAAGGCTCCAGAGTCAACGATGGCAGATGTAGACAATCTCTTAACGTCCCACTGCAAAAGGAGAGATAGTTTGCAGTAAGAAATTTGTTTATCTAAACTTTGAGTATTGTTAATATGAACAAACTTACTCTTTTTATTTTTTCGTAGTGTTGGGCAGTCCGTAACTGTATGACTGGGATTCGCACAATACATACAGAGGTGATTGGTTCTTCTCCTTATCCTTTCTTCAGGAGTTAATGGTCCACGTATAACTCCTATTTCCATGGGGGTTACATGCTCCGTAGGAGGGGATTTTGTATGTGCATAGGTGGAGGTGGTGGCTTTAAATGTTGGATCAAAATGACCACGTTCCGCTTTGCGTTCCCTGAGCCTACGGTCGATTTGGGTTGCGACTTTCATTAAGGCATCCAAGGTACTTGGAAGCTCTATACGAGCTAGCTCATCCTTGACGGGATCAGACAATCCCAATCTAAATTGGTTTCTGAGAGAAACCAAGCTCCATGCTGAATCTGATGCGTACAGCTTAAATTCAGTGGTATATTCTTCCACTGTCTTTTTTCCTTGTTTTAAGCTCCTCATCTTCTGTTCAGCCGTTAGTTGAATATCAGTATCTCTATATAGCTCATCCATAGCTTGAAAAAAATTTGTTAGTGAGTCTAGTAGAGGGTCATTTGTTTCACACAAATGATCTGCCCAAATTCTGGGTTCGGATCTTAGAAATGATATTGTGGACAAAACCCTTACCCTGTCAGTGGGGTAAGTTTTTGGTTTTAAATTAAAGAGCAAGTAGCAAGCATTTTTAAACTGCCTGTAGGTTTTCCTATCACCATTATATAATTCTGGCATGCTTATCTGTGGTTCAGAACTGGGGGTTTGTTGTTCTTTTACCTCCTTTATAAGTTCTCTGAGAACCTGATTTTCAAGCTGTAAGTCCAGGATAGCCTGTCCCATTTTGTCTACCTTTTGACTCAGGTTATAGACTACTTGGGGAATATCAGCAGGTTCCATTTTCTTTTAGGGCTTAGTATTATGTAAGATTCAAGCCTGCTTAGTATGGATGAATGTGATATAGGTTTGTAGCACAGTATCAAATGAGAATACTATTACTTGGTAAACCCATATAGATATATGTGCAGTTAATCTAAGATTAATGATTCCCTGCATAAAATACACACTATAGTATAATCTGCAATATTAGGAATAATATCAAAATAAATCTTGGAATAAACAGGCTTGTAAAATATAAGAGGTTATGGAATAGGTGAAACTTTCCAAATGAATAAGTAAGGAGTAATTAATAATTGAATGCGTAATATGAAGAAATTGAATACACAGCAAGTAAGTCTTATCCAAGGTAATTTAGATAGAATCACATAATGGAGAAATTCAGCAAAAAAAGTTATAATGCAACCGAGGTATTGTACCTTGCAAACTGTGAGTGAGGTAGGTAGTGACAAACACTTCCGGGTTCTGTACGCTGCGAGTGCAGCAGGAGTTGAGACACGCTGAAGCCGGCTGACTGACAGCGTGTGACGTCACGATTCTCCGGTGCAGCCGAAAACAAGATAATGATAATGAAACGGAACAGATAAGTTATAACTGTTTAGAACTTCAATAACCGGTTATTCTTAATGGGAGCCACAAGGTTGTTTAAAATAACATATGAGCACATAAGATAGTACAGGTAGCGTAAGTCCACAAATAACAGACAGTCTTGAATAAATGTAAGTACTTGCCCAAACTTAGATTTCCAATATTGAAGAAGTTGTAACAGGCTGGAATACACTGGGAGATTCGTAGTAAAATGTTCTTGAAAGAAATAACTCCAGATGTAGATGAGATAAGATTCAATTTAGAAACTTACAGAGAACTGAGAGGCTCAGTGTTACTCTGAGGAGAATAACAAAATACTAAGCAAGGTGTGCTTAGTGATCAGGTGTTTTATGGGAGTGAGTAGGTTATGATTGGTTGATCTCTAATTAAAGAAACAGTGCACCCTAAACCCTGACATGACTCCCCCCTCAAACAAGCTGATCCTCAGCTTGAAGTCTGGGGCGATCTGGATATCTCCTGTGAAATTGGGTAACAAGTCAAGGTGCATTAAGATTAGATGCGGGTTCCCAGGTGTCATCATCCTCTGAATATCCCTTCCACCTAATTAAATATTCCAGAATTCCCTTGGAAAACCTTGAATCGAGTACTTCTTTCACCTCATAGACTTCCGAGTCTTGGATGGAACTGGTCGGCAGTAATTGGGGTGTATTGTTTCTCGTAGGAACGTATGGTTTGAGGAGGGAAACATGGAAAGTTGGATGTATTCTCATAGATGATGTTAAATCTAAAGTAACTGCGTTCTGATTTATTACCCTAGTAATGGGGAAAGGTCCGCAGAATTTTTGCGTCATTTTTCTACTCGGGAGATGTAGCTTTAGGTTTTTCGTTGACAACCATACCTGGTCTCCAATTTGGTATGAAGGTGGTTGTCTGTGCCGCAAATCATAATAGTGCTTTTGGGAGTTCTGAGCTTTTGAAATGTTTTCTTTGATAACCCGAAAATTGTCTAGGAGTGCATTATTCCATTCATCAACCAGAGGAGAATTGGAAGGAGTAGTACTAACTGAAGTGATGGTTGGATGGTACCCATAATTTGCAAAGAACGGAGATAATTTTGTGGATGAGTTGGTTAGGTTATTGTAGGAAAATTCAGCGAAGGGTAGGTATGTTATCCAGTTGTCTTGCTGATAGGAACAGAAACATCGTAAGTACTCATCTAACCATTGGTTGATTCTTTCAACCTGTCCGTTTGCTTGTGGATGGAATGCAGTTGTGTATTGATGAGTTATGTTAAGAGATTGACAGAGACTTTTCCAAAATTTAGATGTGAACTGAGATCCCCTGTCAGATATCAGAACTGTTGGTACTCCATGAAGCCGAATCACATGTTGTATGAATAGTTTAGCTGTTTCCGCCGAAGTGGGAAGTTTATGAAATGGGATAAAATGCGACATTTTGGTGAAACTGTCAACAACTACCATGATAGTGGTATAATTTTTTGATGGAGGTAGATCCACAATAAAGTCAACTCCTACTTGTTTCCAGGGTCTGTCAGAAGTTGGAATGGATATTAAAAGCCCGTACGGTAATTTCCGCTCTGTTTTGCATACTTGACAAGTAACACAACTCTTTATGTAACTTGAGACAGTTTCCCTCAACTGAGGCCACCAATATGTCCTTGTTATAAGTTCGATGGTGCGTGATTCCCCTGGATGACCAGCTAAGGGTGAATCATGGTGGTGTTGTAGGATTTGATGTCTGAAATCTTTAGGAATATAGATCATATTCTTGTAGTAGTATAATCCGTCTTTCAGTTCCAAAGGAACCTTAGTGTCAGTGGGTGAATTTTTCGAAGAGTTCTTTATATCAGTAAGAAAGTCTGAAGTTAATCCGATGAAGCGTTCAGAAGGAATTATAGATCTAGGATTTTCATTAGGAATAGGTTCGGATAATTGTCGAGAGAGTGCATCCGCTTTTCCATTTTTGTTTGCAGGGCGGTATAGGATTTGGAAGTCGAATCTTGCAAAGTAAAGACTCCACCGTACCTGTCTAGCTGATAGAGTTTTGTTATTTTGCAGGTATTGGAGATTTTTGTGGTCCGTGTAAATTATGAAGGGCATTTTTGCACCTTCTAGTAAGTGTCTCCAGAATTCTAACGATTTGCGGATGGCGAGTAATTCTTTGTCTCCTATTGCGTAATTCCTTTCTGCTGATGTCATACTTTTTGAGAAATAGGAGATTGGATGTAAAGGATCTTTGGATGTTTTCTGTTGTGAAAGTACTGCACCAATCGCAAAGTCTGAGGAATCAACTTCCAGTACATATTGTAAATCAACATTCGGAAATTTAAGTATGGGTGCTTCTGTGAAAGTTTGTTTCAGGAAGTCAAATACTTTGGAATGAGTTTGATTCCAATGGAATTGTTGAGTTGAACCAGTAAGTTGTGTGAGTGGTCTCACTATTGAAGAAAAATTCTTTATAAATTTTCTGTAATAATTGGCAAACCCTAAGAACCTTTGGAGAGACTTTTTGTCTTTAGGAGTTGGCCAATTTTTCACTGAATCAACCTTCTCGGTTTGCATTTGGATACCGTCAGGAGATATGGTGTAGCCTAAGAATGAGATAGTGGTATTGTGGAATGAACACTTTTCTATTTTGGCATATAGTTTATGCGTTTGTAAACGAGCTAATACCCAACGGACATGTTTTATATGTTCTGACAGTTGTTGGAGTAGATTAAGATGTCGTCTAAGTATACTACTAGACATATGTCTAATAAATCCCGGAAAATATCATTAATGAAGTGTTGGAACGTTGCGGGGGCATTACAAAGACCGAATGGCATCACTAGGTACTCATAGAGTCCATACCGAGTTCTGAATGCTGTGAGCCATTCGTCTCCTTCCCTTATACGTATGAGATTGTATGCCCCGCGCAAGTCCAACTTAGTAAAGATGGTAGCATTACTTAATCTTTCAATTAATTCCGGGATGAGAGGTAACGGATAACGTTTTTTTACCGTCCGTTTATTAAGCTCTCGATAATCTATTATCGGCCTAAGGGATGTGTCTTTGTTGGTTACAAAGAACATTCCGGCTGCTGTGGGTGAAGAAGAGGGTCTGATAAAACCCTTCCGTAGATTATCTTGTAAGTATTGTTTTAGATGTATCAACTCTGGGTGACTCAATGGATACAAATGACCAACCGGTAATGTTGCACCTGGAATTAATTCAATTGGGCAATCATATACTCGATGGGGTGGAAGAGTTTCAGCCTCAACTTTGCTAAAGACCTCTATGAAGTCCTGGTATGGTTCCGGTATTTGTATCTGTTCTAATTCTGTGTGAAGTATTTTATGATGTGGAAAGCAAGTGTTTTCACAAAATTTTGATTGGAAGGTAACAGTTAAAGTAGTCCAATCAATATGGGGATTGTGTGTCTGTAGCCAGTATAAACCTAATACTATAGGAAAATGGGGTGATGGAATTACATCGAATGTTATATATTCGGTGTGTCCATCCTCAGTAATGACTAATATAGGTATTGTGTTGTGTGTTATAGGACTATTTGCAATCACAGAGCCATCAATAACTTTGATTGAGACTGGTGTTTTCTTCAACACAATAGGTATTTTATTTTTCAATACAGTAGATTTATCTATAAAGTTGCCAAAGGCTCCAGAGTCAACGATGGCAGATGTAGACAATCTCTTAACGTCCCACTGCAAAAGGAGAGATAGTTTGCAGTAAGAAATTTGTTTATCTAAACTTTGAGTATTGTTAATATGAACAAACTTACTCTTTTTATTTTTTCGTAGTGTTGGGCAGTCCGTAACTGTATGACTGGGATTCGCACAATACATACAGAGGTGATTGGTTCTTCTCCTTATCCTTTCTTCAGGAGTTAATGGTCCACGTATAACTCCTATTTCCATGGGGGTTACATGCTCCGTAGGAGGGGATTTTGTATGTGCATAGGTGGAGGTGGTGGCTTTAAATGTTGGATCAAAATGACCACGTTCCGCTTTGCGTTCCCTGAGCCTACGGTCGATTTGGGTTGCGACTTTCATTAAGGCATCCAAGGTACTTGGAAGCTCTATACGAGCTAGCTCATCCTTGACGGGATCAGACAATCCCAATCTAAATTGGTTTCTGAGAGAAACCAAGCTCCATGCTGAATCTGATGCGTACAGCTTAAATTCAGTGGTATATTCTTCCACTGTCTTTTTTCCTTGTTTTAAGCTCCTCATCTTCTGTTCAGCCGTTAGTTGAATATCAGTATCTCTATATAGCTCATCCATAGCTTGAAAAAAATTTGTTAGTGAGTCTAGTAGAGGGTCATTTGTTTCACACAAATGATCTGCCCAAATTCTGGGTTCGGATCTTAGAAATGATATTGTGGACAAAACCCTTACCCTGTCAGTGGGGTAAGTTTTTGGTTTTAAATTAAAGAGCAAGTAGCAAGCATTTTTAAACTGCCTGTAGGTTTTCCTATCACCATTATATAATTCTGGCATGCTTATCTGTGGTTCAGAACTGGGGGTTTGTTGTTCTTTTACCTCCTTTATAAGTTCTCTGAGAACCTGATTTTCAAGCTGTAAGTCCAGGATAGCCTGTCCCATTTTGTCTACCTTTTGACTCAGGTTATAGACTACTTGGGGAATATCAGCAGGTTCCATTTTCTTTTAGGGCTTAGTATTATGTAAGATTCAAGCCTGCTTAGTATGGATGAATGTGATATAGGTTTGTAGCACAGTATCAAATGAGAATACTATTACTTGGTAAACCCATATAGATATATGTGCAGTTAATCTAAGATTAATGATTCCCTGCATAAAATACACACTATAGTATAATCTGCAATATTAGGAATAATATCAAAATAAATCTTGGAATAAACAGGCTTGTAAAATATAAGAGGTTATGGAATAGGTGAAACTTTCCAAATGAATAAGTAAGGAGTAATTAATAATTGAATGCGTAATATGAAGAAATTGAATACACAGCAAGTAAGTCTTATCCAAGGTAATTTAGATAGAATCACATAATGGAGAAATTCAGCAAAAAAAGTTATAATGCAACCGAGGTATTGTACCTTGCAAACTGTGAGTGAGGTAGGTAGTGACAAACACTTCCGGGTTCTGTACGCTGCGAGTGCAGCAGGAGTTGAGACACGCTGAAGCCGGCTGACTGACAGCGTGTGACGTCACGATTCTCCGGTGCAGCCGAAAACAAGATAATGATAATGAAACGGAACAGATAAGTTATAACTGTTTAGAACTTCAATAACCGGTTATTCTTAATGGGAGCCACAAGGTTGTTTAAAATAACATATGAGCACATAAGATAGTACAGGTAGCGTAAGTCCACAAATAACAGACAGTCTTGAATAAATGTAAGTACTTGCCCAAACTTAGATTTCCAATATTGAAGAAGTTGTAACAGGCTGGAATACACTGGGAGATTCGTAGTAAAATGTTCTTGAAAGAAATAACTCCAGATGTAGATGAGATAAGATTCAATTTAGAAACTTACAGAGAACTGAGAGGCTCAGTGTTACTCTGAGGAGAATAACAAAATACTAAGCAAGGTGTGCTTAGTGATCAGGTGTTTTATGGGAGTGAGTAGGTTATGATTGGTTGATCTCTAATTAAAGAAACAGTGCACCCTAAACCCTGACAGGTATTGAGAGTTGCAGTGGCGGTAAATTATGCTCTACGCTCCCTTTTTGGAGCCTAACGCACTGAAAACGCAGCCATTCTGTGAATTCTAAATACCAGCGGTATTTAAAAGGTGCGGGGGGAAAAAAGCATGCGTTAGCTACGCGGGTCGTTACTGACAAAACTCTAAATCTAGGCGACTGATAGTTAGACCAGCTTGCTGTTTTGAGAGTCCACAATACATTACTCCTGAGAATTACTCTTCCCTACCACTAGCAGGAGGCAAAGATTCCCAAACCCCCAAGAGCTCTATAAAACCACTTCCACCTCACAGGTACCTCAGTCTTGTCTTTGCCTCCATGGAGAGAAGGTGAAGAATGAAGATGTGCCTATGATTCTTTAGTGAGAGGGTCTTTCATTCAGTGTTGAGGCCAGTTTTCCCCTCATGAGTATAGTATTTTTCAGTGGTTAGTGGCTCTCATTTGCACCTCACGGGAAATGTTGTCACAAACCTCCCATAGTGGTTGCAGGGACTTGTCTTTTGCCTCCTCTTATGGATCTACAATATACTTCTTTTCCATAACCTCTGTTGATGTTTCAATACTGATTTGGATAGCTACTTTACTAGTAGATGAGTGTCTATTGGTATGCTATTTTTATCATATTTTTTATTTATATGACACTCTGTAGCCTAGTTTGGGCATTTATAATTATATATTTATTAATATATATAGCCTTGGGACAAAATATTTATTTTATTCCTCTTTTAATTTTTTTTGCATGCATCAGATTTTTTGGTGCACAGGGTTTATTTTGTATCGCTTTGGCCTTTGGGTCTGTGCGCGGATAGTGCATATAAGCATTCAGGATTGTGCAAATCAGGTTTTTTTGCGCGCTCAGGGGCGTTTCTGTTTTTTCCAGCGCTTTGGCTTTCAGGTCAGCACATGTTGGGTTAGCGCACGCATGATCTTTAGTACGCACACGTTATAGTTTTTTCCATACTCTGCTGAGCGCTACCCAGGCTTCGGTGTGGAGTCTACTAGTTTCCTGCTTTATTTTTGTTTCGACTTAGCGCACCTTTACCCTGTAAGCTTTTTTAATCTTTTTTAGGAGGGGGTACGTTTTCCATTCCTCAAGAACTTTTTTAAGGAGATATAAATGTTTATGCTATTCTAGTTAAATGCTATAATGGAGCCTTCTGATTCTGTCCTTAAATCTACCTTTGGAGCTGGGTTCTCTGAACACTTTCCTACCAATGTTACGTGTGTGTATTGTTAAAAAGCTGAGGTATCTTCTCCAACTTATTTATGTTTAAATATGTTAATGCATTCCGAACAATCAAATGCTGCTTCAATATTACTGCTCCTTCTGTTTGTTCCTTACAGTGGAGCTCTACAGACTTTGTCTCCAGGTGTGAAAGATCTCATCAAATCTACCATTTCTGAAATGTTAGCAGCTCTCCCGCCGTTAAGTAAGCATAAAAGGTCAGTTTGGAATTACCTTCTACTAGTACTAGGATTCCTGTTGATAATCCTCTTATGTCTTCAGAAGGAGAAGTTTCCTCTGATGATAAGGAATCTTCTTCTGATGTTGGACCGGATTTATCCTCTTTTTCTATTTAAAGTTGAACATATTCATTCTATTTTAAAAGAGGTTTTACTTACTTTAGGGGTTAAAGATTCTAAGGGTTCTGAGATAAGCATTTTAATTGTTTAAATTCAGTCCTTAAAACTGTTGCTAAAACCCCAAAGGTTTTTCATATTCCAGATGCTGTCTCTGAAATAGTTTCTAAGGAATGGTCTAAGCCAGGTAATTATTTTAATTTTTCTGCAAGGTTTAAGAAGTTATATTCTTTACCTGCCTCTAATGATGAACTGTAGGATACTTTCCCTAAAGTAGATGGGACCATTTCCACTCTAGCTAATATACTACTATTCCTTTGGAAGACTATTTCTTTTAAGGACCCTTTAGATAGGAAGTTAGAATCCTTTCATAGAAGGGCCTTTCTGCAAGCAGGTTATTTGTTTAGGCCAGCTATCTCTAATACTGATGTAGATGCTGCTTCTTCTTCTTACTGTTTAACTAGATTAGAGCAGTTTCAGAGCAGTTTTTCTTATTATTCTGCCAGTGAAGATGTATTTGTAACCTCTTGGGATTACTTAAAAGTGCTAATTCCTTTATTTGTGATGCTATGTTTGACATTATTAATATTAAAAACATGTCTGAATTATTTGCTCTTTCTTGTGATCTGCCTTATCTTATCTTTCATCAGGATAAGGCAGTCTAAAAGACTAAATTTGATATCTTACCTAAAGTTGTGTCAATATCAGCGGAATTCAGCCCGGGGAGATTGAATTTTGCACTCCGGTGCAATTCCGCCCCCTGCCCACGCACAGCCAGTCCAGCACTGGCAGGAGCTGTCAATCTCCCCGGGGAGATTGAAATTCACCACCTTAGAGGTGGCGAAAAGGTTAGGAAACCAGCGGTCTGATGGCCGCTGCTTGTTAAATACGGACTGCAGGTTCTCTTGAGAGAACCTGCAGTTGTAGGGGGTCGAAAGGATTGCGAAGCCTTTGATAAATCGACCCCTAAGTATTTTAGACAAACTAGTTTATTAACTTTGCTGGTTCTAGGAAAGAACAGAAAGTTTCTGCTTTTTCTTTGGCCTCTTGGTTGAAACTTTTGATTCACAAGGCTTACTGGGAGGCAGATCAGCCTCCAACTAAACGGATTACTTACTGATCAATAATTCTGATTAATTGTATTTGTCTATACGTTAGACTGAGGTAACTGTGAGGTGAGGGGGGTTTGTAGAGCTCTTGGCATTTGGGAATCTTTGCCTTCTCCTTGTGGTAGGGAAGTCTAATTCCTACGAGTAATAGATCATGGACTCTCACCACCATGAAATTAATTTATCACATAAGAATAAATGATGTGTTCTATTTTTTTGCACTTTGTTTTCAGCTGCACTTTTACTTTATTAAAAATCAATTATATTGTAGTGGGGGCATAGCCTTTGATAGATAGGAAGGCATGCTGACTTTATTTAAGGAAAAATACATTTCAATTGAAGTTTAACCCTTTGTGTGCAGAACCATTTATATTTTCTTTCAGTTAGTTTTTAAACATCATGTTTCCTTTATTTTGCTGCTATGGGGGCATAGCCTGTAACTGATAGGTAGGAACGCTGCCTTTTTTTGGGGGGGCACACACAAGTTTTAAACAAAATGTAACACTTTGTGCGTAGAAACATTTCTATTTTATTTGTTAGTTTTAAACTGCATGTTTTCTTTATTATAGTGTTGTGGGAGAATAGATAGTGAAAAATAGGTACTCCCGCTTTTTTTTTGTGTGGAATACACATAACTTTTAATTAAAGTTTAACCCTTTTTGTGCATAATTAATTTTTCTTTGTTTCTTGTAGTGCACATACATTATTTTTACAGAATATTACTATATTACTAGTAACCCTCATCTCTAATTGAAGACATAACTGCTATTGCACTGTGGGCAGCTACGCGAAAAAATATCCTTATACAACTACATGTATACCATGTTTCTGCCGCCGCCGCCACCACCCCCACCACCACCACCAGTAGTACCAGCACCGTCACTACCAGTGCAGAAGTCTGTGTCTGCTTTTTCTGGTATAAGTGGGACAAGCACTGTTGGCTCTGTTTCACAAACTCCAGTATCATTTTCACGGCTATTGTTTGCTCCTCTAGCTCAATCATCTAGAGGAGCAGCGGAAATTGTGGCAGCAGGGTTATCTTCAGCATCTGCTATAGTTTAAATTTCCATGTCCACCAGTAGTAGGAGATATGCAGTGCCTGTCGCTACCATGAGTAGTAGCAGCAGTATTAGCAGTAAGAGTTGTATAAGCTCACCCATAAAAAAAAGCGGACAGTGAGGGGAACTGGAGGTGGAGGTGCTGAACTGACATTGTTTGGCTCACAGTCTAGTAAGATTGAGAGGATGTCCCAGGTTACCAAGCAGCCTCCGTGTACACGTCAGCTATTTACACAGTCTTCTCCCAAAACCACTTGCACCAGTGTTTGCCCCAGTGCCACCATCAGTTCTACCAGTAACGCCACTCTATTAATTTACTCCAAATGCTAGACGTGTGAGTTTATCAGAATCGGAAGGTTGTCTAGTAGCAGCAGCACAATTAGCTATCACATTTTCATTTCCTGGTTTGTACTCTTATGTCAAAGAGAGTAGTACAACTGAACATCTAGCAATGTGGTTTCCTGCTTGACCCAGTCTGTTTGTATTTATTTAGTAAAGTTTTCAAGGGCTTATGATCAGTATGTAGTTTGAAAGCATGTCCCCATAGATAAGTTTTTCACTGCTCACTGTAAATTTCTATTTATCTTTATGATATGAGTTCTAAGTCTGCCAAATAGTATTTTCCACTTGAGTGACAACAAAATACAACTTTGTTTGATAAAAATATACACATATGATCATCTACTTCCCTTAATTTTATGGTCATAATAATGGAATTACCCTTTAAAACCATTTTACTTCTGGATGCAAGCTTTTATTAATAACATTGTTAATGGAGAAACTTCCACATGTGACAGTTCAGCTAATCCTTCATCCTCCTGATAAGTGATGCTACTTCACTACCTAGTATGTGACCAGATACCACTTCAAGGAAGCATCTATCTTGCTCAAGAGATGACTGAACACGAGTATAACTTGACGCTGACTGGCAGTGTTATTGCTCAATTTCTCTGTGTTTTCCTTAAAAGACTTTAGGGCTTCCATTAACTGACCAATCATGGTCCACTGATCTCTGCGTAATGGGCTTCCAATGAATTGACACAGGAAGCCGTGGCATAGAGGATGGTTCTTTGCTGCTGAAATGTTCCACCACCTTCAAAGTCGATTTCCACCTTGTAGTTATTTTGTCTTGTTTAAGATGGTGCTGGGGAAGCCCTTCCTTCTGCTTTTCTTGCCTAACAAGGTGACTGCTTTTTACACTGCTGTGGAATCGGCTTGCAATCCTACTGCATCGCAGTGTTATGATTTTTGTTTAAGTGAAATTAAGTTTTGTAACACCAGACCAAGGAATAACTGCGTCAACTTCTAAAAAGCTGCTGCTCCTGCTCTGTGGTGACCATCAGCCAATAACATCATTGGGTAACAGCTAGGAGCAGTGTGCAACAGAGTATTGGCAGATCTCTTTGTTCACTTGGTCTTTAATTCTTCCATTTGTTTCAGACCAAACCTATGATCTTGATGCAGTAGTTCATGATGACATCATGCAGGCAGGCCTGGAAGTCAAATAAGATGTTTTGCCAATTTGTGGAGTACACACACTTTAGGAAAAAGCAAACAAATAGAGGGGAGCCTCATGTGTGTATCAGTGTATCCCATGTCCAACATAAAATAAATGCCTGATGTATTAGAGTCGAGAAATGTGTTGCATAAACTAAAGGGGTACTAAACTACTCCCCTATGCCTGCTGCTATTGTTTTTAATTAAAATACTTTTTTTTAACTAAATAGCAGTTTGGCTAGCCATTCTTATATACAGCTTGTGATGAGAGTGGGAAGTTACGTCACCGGATGGGGGCGTGACTTTGGGTCCGTTATTGTCTATGTCGGGGTTACTAAGTGAGATCAATGGTACCAGATGTATATTCCCATGCTGTACAATAAAATAGTGTTGTACCCTCTTTGCTGTGTCCTGCATCTCATGACATGGGCCTCTAGTTATCAACGTGTCTACTTACCTGCCATCGCCGGCCCCAATACGCCCGCCTAAGCTCGCCTACCATCGCCACCGCAGACCTGAATAATCTCGCCAAAGTTATCAATAAATCTGTCAAAAAGCCGCGCATCAAGTACGGGGCGATGAGCAGCGGACCGTGATAGTTATCACTCATCCGATCTTGCTGCTCTTCGGCTTTTGACAGCTTTATTGACAAGCTGTCACTAAGCACCCACACTAAACTACACTGTTCTACCCCCTATACCGGTGCCCCCGGAGCCCCCCGCAACTAAATAAAGTTATTAACCCCTAAACCGCCACTCCCAGACACCGCCGCAAATATAATAAATGTATTAACCCCTAAACCGCCTCTCCCGGAGCCCACCGCCACCTACATTATACCTAGTAACCCCTATCCTGCCCCCCCTATACCGCCGCCACCTATAATAAATTTATTAACCCCTAAACCGCCGCTCCTGGACCCCGCCGCACCTAAATAAATTGTTTAACCCCTAAACCGCCGCTCCCAGACCCCGCCGCCACCTATATTAAACTTATTAACCCCTAATCTGCCCCCCCCTACACCGTCGCCACCTATAATAAATTTATTAACCCCTATCCTGCCCCCCCATACCGACGCCACTATAATAAAATTATTAACCCCTAAACATAAGTCTAACCCTAACACCCCCCCTAACTTAAATATTAATTAAATACATCTAAATATTATAACTCTTATTAACTAAATTAATCATATTTAAAACTAAATACTTACCTTTAAAATAAACCCTAATATAGCTACAATATAAATAATAATTATATTGTAGCTATCTTAGGATTTATTTTTATTTTACAGGCAACTTTCAATTTATTTTAACTAGGTACATTAGCTATTAAATAGTTATTAACTATTTAATAGCTACCTAGTTAAAATAAAGAGAAATTTACCTGTAAAATAAAAACTAACCTAAGTTACAATTACACCTAACACTACACTATACTTAAATAAATTATTCCTATTTAAAACTAAATACTTACCTGTAAAATAAACCCTAAGATAGCTACAATGTAATTAATAATTACATTGTAGCTATTTTAGGATTTATATTTATTTTACAGGTAACTTTGTATTTATTTTAGCTAGTTAGAATAGTTATTAAATAGTTGTTAACTATTTAATAACTACCTAGCTAAACGAAATACAAAATTACCTGTAAAATAAATCCTAACCAGTGGGTTTACCAAATTTATTTGGATGGGTAAACCACCTAGAGTTGCGCATAGAGTACTTCAACTCCCTAAATCCTCGGGTGGCATAGCTTCTCCGTCGGTGGTCCGGTACTATGAAGGTGCAATGCTTACCCATGTATCCCAATGGGGAGTAAAGACTTCCGATGCTAAATGGAAAACTATCGAACAGGCCTCACTACCCTTTCAAGTTAATCTGCGGGACCTAATCTGGACCCCACCACATTGCCGCAGAGAACTAGCCTTGATCAACCCGGTGGTATGTGAGTGTCTTGGTTTCTGGGATAGAATCCGGCATCATCCGAATATTGCCCCTCATCCTTCCCCAGTCACCTCCATAGCAGGCCTTCTTTCAGGCCTACAAGACTCCCATCCCAATAAATGGGCCCATCTAGGAATTAATCTTGTATCGGACCTTTGGTCCTCAACTCCCCGGGACTCCTTCAAACAATTGTCCCACATTAGTGGAGATATCCAGGTGCCTCCGTACTTATCTTTTGAATTTTCATAGGATTGAGTTTTCTAAGCAGCTGGGGTTTTAAGCCCAATTTGGCTAGGCCAACAACCCTCTGGGAGTCCAACTGGGCCAGAGGAAATCGCTTATGTAGGCCCCTTTCTCTTCATTACGTGCTACTAGGTGGCTCACAATGTCCGTAAACACCTGCCCACCTGCCCCGTTGGGAAACTCTGATAGGGAGACACATTACTCCTGAGGATTGGGAGTGAGCCTTCTCCTTGACCCAGAAGGCTATCCATTGCACTACGTTGTACAAGACCTATTTCAAACTTATTTCTCATTGGTATTATGTACCCACTAGGCTAGCGAAAGTTTTCCCGAGCGTGTCCCCTGAGTACCGGCTGAAACTGTGGTCACAGGGGCAACGCTCACCATATCTGGTGGGAGTGCCTTACGGAGAAAATGCTTCACAGTTCTACAGAGTATTGGCATCCTGCTCCCCAGGGGGTTTACCTCAGCTCTCCTCCATCTAAATCTACATTCCTTACCTAAACACCACGCATACATCTGTACTTACTTGTTTATGACTATCAAATACTCCATAGCATGTTCATGGAAAAAGGAACTACCCCCAAGCTGGTCTGTAGTTTGCAATAACATGGCCTACATATATACCATGGAAAAGGACATCTTTTATAAATTAAATAAATCTGATCTGTTTGAGTTGGTCTGGGCAGATTGGAAAGAGCTTCACAGCACAGACTGGAAACCCAACGCAATTGCCCAAGATTCTTAGCCAATTGACTGTGCCCCTGCAACGCCTACTACTCATATAACACAACTTTGACTAAGCCTCAAATACCCCCCTCCTTCCCCTAACCCCCCAGCCCCAATTCCCTACTACCCCCCACACACATAAGAATATGCGATACTCAGAGGGCATGATGCCCTCCTCCTGATCCCAAGTTTAACACTCATGTTTTAAAGTTTGATAAGACAAGTTCAGACTCTGCATTTTCATTTTGTCGAATTGCTCCGTTAATACTGATGTAGCTGAATGTATGTTACTCCTCTAAAATTTACCTTGATATTCTGGAGCTGCGTCTCCTCACTATGTGTACATTCATCACATCGGTTTCTTTTTCAATAAAACGTAAAAAAAATTAAAAATCCTAACCTAAGTTACAATTAAACCTAACACTACACTATCATAAAATTAATTAAATAAATTAGCTACAAATAACTACAATTAAATACAATTAAATAAACTAACTAAAGTACAAAAAAAAAATAAGTTACAAACATTTCAAAAATATTACAACAATTTTAAGCTACTTACACCTAATCTAAGCCCCCTAATAAAATAAAGCCCCCCAAAATAAAAAAATGCCCTACCCTATTCTACATTAAAAAGTTAACAGCTCTATTACCTTACCAGCCCTTAAAAGGGCCTTTTGCGAGGCATGCCCCATAGAAATCAGCTCTTTCGCCTGTAAAAAATAATTACAAACCCCCCAACATTAAAACCCACCACCCACACACCCACACACCCCTACTCTAACCCAAACCCCCCTTAAATAAACCTAACACTACCCCCCTGAAGATCATCCTACCTTTAGCCGTCTTCAGCCAGCCGACCACCGATGGAACAGAAGAGGACATCTGCAGCGGCCGAAGTCTTCATCCAAGGGGCGCTGAAGAAGTCTTCCATCCGATTGAAGTCATCATCCAAGGGGCGCTGAAGAAGTCTTCCATCCGATTGAAGTCATCATCCAAGGGGCGCTGAAGAAGTCTTCCATCCGATTGAAGTCATCATCCAGGCGGCGTCTTCAATCTTCATCCATCCGGAGTGGAGCGGAGCCATCTTCAGACGAGCCGATGCGGAGCCATCCTCTTCTACCGACAGACTAACGACGAATGACGGTTCCTTTAAGTGACGTCAATCAAGATGGCATCCCTCGAATTCCGATTGGCTGATAGGATTCTATCAGCCAATCGGAATTAAGGTAGGAAAAATCTGATTGGATGATTTAATCAGCCAATCAGATTGAAGTTCAATCCGATTGGCTGATCCAATCAGCCAATCAGATTGAGCTTGCATTCTATTGGCTGATCGGAACAGCCAATAGAATGCGAGCTCAATCTGATTGGCTGATTAAATCAGCCAATCAGATTTTTCCTACCTTAATTCCGATTGGCTGATAGAATCCTATCAGCCAATCGGAATTCGAGGGACGCCATCTTGGATGACGTCACTTAAAGGAACCGTCATTCGTCGTTAGTCCGTCGGTACAAGAGGATGGCTCCGCGTCGGCTCGTCTGAAGATGGCTCCGCTCTGCTCCGGATGGATTAAGATTGAAGACGCCGCCTGGATGATGACTTCAATCGGATGGAAGACTTCTTCAGCGCCCCTTGGATGATGAATTCAATCGGATGGAAGACTTCTTCAGCTCCCCTTGGATGATGACTTCAATCGGATGGAAGACTTCTTCAGCGCCCCTTGGATGAATACTTCGGCCACTGCGGATGTCCTCTTCTGTTCCATCGGTGGTCGACTGGCTGAAGACAGCTAAAGGTAGGATGATCTTCACGGGGGTAGTGTTAGGTTTATTTAAGGGGGTTTGGGTTAGAGTAGGGGTGTGTGGGTGGTGGGTTTTAATGTTGGGGGGTTGTATTTTTATTTTACAGGCAAAAGAGCTGTTTTCTTTGGGGCATGCCCCGCAAAAGGCCCTTTTAAGGGCTGGTAAGGTAATAGAGCTGTTAACTTTTTAATGTAGAATAGGGTAGGGCATCTTTTTATTTTGGGGGGCTTTGTTATTTTATTAGGGGGCTTAGATTAGGTGTAAGCAACTTAAAGTTGTTGTAATATTTTTTTAAATGTTTGTAACTTATTTTTTTTATTTTTTGTAACTTAGTTTTTTTATTTTTTGTACTTTAGTTAGTTTATTTAATTGTATTTAATTGTAATTATTTGTAGGTAATTTATTTTATTAATTTAATGATATTGTAGTGTTAGGTTTAATTGTAACTTAGCTTAGGATTTATTTTACAGGTAAATTTGTATTTCTTTTAGCTAGGTAGTTATTAAATAGTTAATAACTATTTAATAACTATTGTAACTAGCTAAAATAAATACAAAGTTAGCTGTAAAATAAATATAAATCCTAAGATAGCTACAATGTAATTATTAATTACATTGTAGCTATCTTAGGGTTTATTTTACAGGTAAGTATTTAGTTTTAAATAGGAATAATTTATTTAAGTATAGTGTAGTGTTAGGTGTAATTGTAACTTAGGTTAGTTTTTATTTTACAGGTAAATTTCTCTTTATTTTAACTAGGTAGCCTGTAAAATAAAAATAAATCCTAAGATAGCTACAATATAATTATTATTTATATTGTAGCTATTAGCGTTTATTTTAAAGGTAAGTATTTAGTTTTAAATAGGATTAATTTACGGCTAGATTTAGAGTTTTGTCGGTAAGGACCCGCGTAGCTAACGCTGGCTTTTTTCTGGCCGCACCATAAAAATAACTCTGGTATTGAGAGTCCACATAAAGGCTGCGTTAGGCTCCAAAAAAGGAGCGTAGAGCATATTTAACGCCACTGCAACTCTCAATACCAGAGTTGCTTACGGACGCGGCCAGCCTCAAAAACGTGCTCGTGCACGATTCCCCTATAGGAAACAATGGGGCTGTTTGAGCTGAAAAAAAACCTAACACCTGCAAAAAAGCCGCGTTCAGCTCCTAACGCAGCCCCATTGTTTGCTATGGGGAAACACTTCCTACGTCTGCACCTATCGCTCTAACATGTAACCCGAGTCTAAACACCCCTAACCTTACACTTATTAACCCCTATTCTGCCGCCCCCGCTATTGCTGACCCCTGCATATTATTATTAACCCCTAATCTGCCGCTCCGTAAATCGCCGCTACTTACATTATCCCTATGTACCCCTAATCTGCTGCCCCTAACACCGCCGACACCTATATTATATTTATTAACCCCTAATCTGCCCCCCACAACGTCGCCTCCACCTGCCTACACTTATTAACCCCTAATCTGCCGACCGGACCTGAGCGCTACTATAATAAAGTTATTAACCCCTAATCCGCCTCACTAACCCTATAATAAATAGTATTAACCCCTAATCTGCCCTCCCTAACATCGCCGACACCTAACTTCAATTATTAACCCCTAATCTGCCGACTGGAGCTCACCGCTATTCTAATAAATGTATTAACCCCTAAAGCTAAGTCTAACCCTAACACTAACACCCCCCTAAGTTAAATATAATTTACATCTAACGAAATTAATTATCTCTTATTAAATAAATTATTCCTATTTAAAGCTAAATACTTACCTGTAAAATAAATCCTAATATAGCTACACTATAAATTATAATTATATTATAGCTATTTTAGGATTAATATTTATTTTACAGGTAACTTTGTAATTATTTTAACCAGGTACAATAGCTATTAAATAGTTAATAACTATTTAATAGTTACCTAGTTAAAATAATAACAAAATTACCTGTAAAATAAATCCTAACCTAAGTTACAATTAAACCTAACACTACACTATCATTAAATTAATTAAATAAAATATCTACAATTACCTACAATTAAACCTAACACTACACTATCAATACATTAATTAAATACAATATCTACAAATAACTACAATGAAATAAACTAACTAAAGTACAAAAAATTAAAAAGAACTAAGTTACAAAAAATTAAAAAATATTTACAAACATAAGGAAAATCTTACAACAATTTTAAGCTAATTACACCTACTCTAAGCCCCCTAATAAAATAACAAAGCCCCCCAAAATAAAAAATGCCCTACCCTATTCTAAATTACTAAAGTTCAAAGCTCTTTTACCTTACCAGCCCTGAACAGGGCCCTTTGCGGGGAATGCCCCAAAGAATTCAGCTCTTTTGCCTGTAAAAAAAAACCATACAATACCCCCCCCCCCCAACATTACAACCCACCACCCACATACCCCTAATCTAACCCAAACCCCCCTTAAATAAACCTAACACTAAGCCCCTGAAGATCATCCTACCTTGTCTTCACCATACCAGGTTCACCGATCCGTCCTGGCTCCAAAATCTTCATCCAACCCAAGCAGGGGCTGGCGATCCATCATCCGGCGGCTGAAGAGGTCCAGAAGAGGCTCCAAAGTCTTCATCCTATCTGGGAAGAAGAGTAGATCCGGACCGGCAACCATCATCTTCCAAGCGGCATCTTCTATCTTCATCCGATGAGGACCGGCTCCATCCTGAAGACCTCCACCGCGGACCCATCTTCATCCGGCGACGTCCAACTGAAGAATGACGGTTCCTTTAAGGGACGTCATCCAAGATGGCGTCCCTCGAATTCCGATTGGCTGATAGGATTCTATCAGCCAATCGGAATTAAGGTAGGAATATTCTGATTGGCTGATGGAATCAGCCAATCAGAATCAAGTTCAATCCGATTGGCTGATCCAATCAGCCAATCAGATTGAGCTCGCATTCTATTAGCTGTTCCGATCAGCCAATAGAATGCGAGGAACCATCATTCTTCAGTTGGACGTCGCCGGATGAAGATGGGTCCGCGGTGGAAGTCTTCAGGATGGAGCCGGTCCTCATCGGATGAAGATAGAAGATGCCGCTTGGAAGATGATGGTTGCCGGTCCGGATCTACTCTTCTTCCCGGATAGGATGAAGACTTTGGAGCCTCTTCTGGACCTCTTCAGCCGCTGGATGATGGATCGCCAGCCCCCGCTTGGGTTGGATGAAGATTTTGGAGCCAGGACAGATCGGTGAACCTGGTATGGTGAAGACAAGGTAGGATGATCTTCAGGGGCTTAGTGTTAGGTTTATTTAAGGGAGGTTTCGGTTAGATTAGGGGTATGTGGGTGGTGGGTTGTAATGTTGGGGGGGGTATTGTATGTTTTTTTTTACAGGCAAAAGAGCTGAATTCTTTGGGGCATGCCCCGCAAAGGGCCCTGTTCAGGGCTGGTAAGGTAAAAGAGCTTTGAACTTTAGTAATTTAGAATAGGGTAGGGCATTTTTTATTTTGGGGGGCTTTGTAATTTTATTAGGGGGCTTAGAGTAGGTGTAATTAGTTTAAAATTGTTGTAAGATTTTCCTTATGTTTGTAAATATTTTTTTATTTTTTGTAACTTAGTTCTTTTTTATTTTTTGTACTTTAGTTAGTTAGTTTATTTCATTGTAGTTATTTGTAGGTATTGTATTTAATTAATGTATTGATAGTGTAGTGTTAGGTTTAATTGTAGGTAATTGTAGGTATTTTATTTAATTTATTTATTGATAGTGTAGTGTTAGGTTTAATTGTAACTTAGGTTAGGATTTATTTTACAGGTAATTTTGTAATTATTTTAACTATTTTAGCTATTAAATAGTTCTTAACTATTTAATAGCTATTGTACCTGGTTAAAATAAATACAAAGTTACCTGTAAAATAAATATTAATCCTAAAATAGCTATAATATAATTATAATTTATATTGTAGCTATATTAGGATTTATTTTACAGGTAAGTATTTAGCTTTAAATAGGAATAATTTATTTAATAAGAGTTAATTTATTTCGTTAGATTTAAATTATATTTAAGTTAGGGGGGTGTTAGTGTTAGGGTTAGACTTAGCTTTAGGGGTTAATACATTTATTAGAATAGCGGTGAGCTCCAGTCGGCAGATTAGGAGTTAATGTTTGAAGTTAGGTGTCGGCGATGTTAGGGAGGGCAGATTAGGGGTTAATACTATTTATTATAGGGTTAGTGAGGCGGATTAGGGGTTAATAACTTTATTATGATAGCGGTGCGGTCCGCTCGGCAGATTAGGGGTTAATAAGTGGAGGCGACGTTGTGGGGGGCAGATTAGGGGTTAATAAATATAATATAGGGGTCGCCGGTGTTAGGGGCAGCAGATTAGGGGTACATAAGGATAACGTAGGTGGCGGTCGGCAGATTAGGGGTTAAAAAAATTAAATTGAGTGGCGGCGATGTGGGGGGGCCTCGGTTTAGGGGTACATAGGTAGTTTATGGGTGTTAGTGTACTTTAGAGTACAGTAGTTAAGAGCTTTATGAACCGGCGTTAGCCCAGAAAGCTCTTAACTACTGACTTTTTTCTGCGGCTGGAGTTTTGTCGTTAGATTTCTAACGCTCACTTCAGACACGACTCTAAATACCGGAGTTAGAAAAATCCCATTGAAAAGATAGGATACGCAATTTACGTAAGGGGATCTGCGGTATGGAAAAGTGAGCGTTAGACCCTTTTTTGAGTGACTCCAAATACCGGAGGTAGCCTAAAACCAGCGTTAGGAGCCTCTAACGCTGGTTTTCACGGCTACCGCCAAACTCCAAATCTAGGCCTTAGTTAATAAGAGTTAAAATATTTAGATGTATTTAATTAATATTTAAGTTAGGGGGGTGTTTGGGTTAGGGTTAGACTTAGGTTTAGGGGTTAATAATTTTATTATAGTGGCGGCGGTGTAGGGGGGTCAGGATAGGGGTTAATAAATGTATTATAGGTGGAGGTGGTATAGGCGGGGCAGGTTAGGGGTTAATAAATGTATTATAGTGGCGGCGGTGTAGGGGGGCAGGATAGGGGTTAATAGGTATTATGTAGGTGGCGGCGGGGTCCGGAAGCGGCAGTTTAAGGGTTAACATATTTATTATAGTGGCGGCGGGGTCCGGGAGCGGCGGTTTAGGGGTTAACATATTTATTATAGTGGCAGCGGGGTCCGGGAGCGGCGGTTTAGGGGTTAATCAGTTTATTAGAGTGGCGGTGGGCTCCGGGAGCGGCGGTTTATGGCGTAATACATTTATTTAGTTGCAGAGGTGTAGGGGGGTACAGATTAGGGGTGTTTAGACTCTGGGTACATGTTAGGGTGTTAGGTGTAGACAGCTCCCATAGGAATCAATCAGCAGCGAACATGAACTTTCGCTATGGTCAGACTCCCATTGATTCCTATGGGATCCGCCGCCTCCAGGGTGGCGGATTGAAAACCAATCCAGGGCCGGAAAAGTGCAGAGCGTACCTGCTAGTTTTTTGATAACTAGCAAAAGTAGTCAGATTGTGCCGAACTTGTGTTCGGAACATCTGTAGTGACGTGAGAATCGATCTGTGTCGGACTGAATCTGGCGGATCGAAGCTTACATCACTAAATTCTACTTTTGCCGGTGTGTAGGGCTTGATAACTAAGGCGAATCAGCCTCGCCACAAATACGCTGCGGAATTCCAGCGTATTTGAGGTTGACGGCTTGATAACTAGAGGCCATTGTGTCAGAAGTTCTTGCCTGCGCTTTTGTTTCCTGATTGATGACAATGTCAAAGTTTACCCCACCTGAGCCTTTTGATTTTTCTCAGCCTGCAGCTTGGCCCACATGGCGTCAGCGGTTTCAGCGCTTCAGGATTGCTTCCAAGCTGGACCAGGAAAGTGGTGAAGTACAAGTTAAATTCTCTTTTATACTCTATGGGGAAAGATGTGGAGCCAGTGTTCAATGCCTTTACTTTCCAAGAAGGGGAAGAATTTGACTTTGAAATAGTTATGAACAAACTTAGTGCCCACTTTGTGCCCAAAAGAAATGTGATTCATGAGAGGGCTTGTTGTTTTCACAAACGTGCCCAGCGTGTGGGAGAATCTGTGGAGTCATTTGTGCGCAGCCTGTATGAACTAGCTGAATTCTGTGAGTTTGGTGTTGCTAAAGAGCAGCAAATCAGAGACAGAATAGTCATAGGAATTGCAGATGCTGAAGTCTCACTGAATCTACAGTTGGAGGCTGATTTAATTTTCGATGGAGCTATTAGGATGGCCCGCCAGAGTGAACTGGTGAAAAAGCAAAATGCTGATCTGAGGTCTGAGAGTATTGTGGATGAAGTGCAGCAGTTCAGGAGGGCTGCTAGTGAAAGGCACAGTTTGAGCGGTAGACCAAGGGCAACAGATAGGCCCAGAAGTGGATGGGCGCAACATGCCCGATGCACACGGTTCAACCGTGCCCATGATCAGAGTGTGATATGCCCTGCTAAAGATAAAAGATGTAGAAAATGTAACAGAATGGGCCATTTTTGAAGTGGTGTGTAATACTGAATATATTAAGGAGATGCAAGTGGATAGCGACCAGGAGGGTCAAGAAGTGTCCTTTGTAGGGTCTGTTGTTGAACGGCCGGGTTCAGAAAAAGATTGGAGGGTTACTCTTACTGTAATGGGAGCTAAAGTTGCCTTTAAGATTGACACAAGAGCAGACATCACTGTAATGTCCTTTGCAGCATTCATAAAACTGCCTCAACAGCCCCAGCTGGCGAAAGTTACAACAAAAGTCCATAGTCCTGGTGGCCGCATTGATTGAGTGGGGAAATTTCTTGCCAACTGCGAGTATAAGCAAAGGAAATTCACTATGTGGGTGCATGTGATTAGAGGTCAGTGTGTTAACAACTTATTAAGCAGAAAAGCAGCCTGTGGTTTGGGCCTAGTAGCCAGAGTGAATAAGATCTCAGAAGATATGTTTGGCAAATTGGGCCTACTGAATTGCAACCCAGTCCGTATATCTCTTAAATGTGACGCAGTCCCATACAGCATTACCACTCCCCGTAGAATTCCGTTCCCGCTCATGCCTATAGTGGAGAAGGAGCTTCTACGTATGAAGAATATGGGGTTATTGAAGAGGTTGTTGAAGCAACTGACTGGTGTGCCCCCATTGTGCATGTTGCGAAGAAAAACGGGAAAGTACGCATCTGCGTAGACTTGAAAAGTCTGAATGAGGCGGTGAAGAGAGAGAGATATGTGTTGCCGACACTTGAAGACATAGCTCCAAAATTAGCTGGGCGAAGTTCTTCTCTACATTGGATGCTTCTAGCAGCTTCTGGCAGATACCTCTAGATCCAATGTGCCACAAACTGACTACCTTCATTACACCGGTAGGTCGGTTTTGCTTCTGCAGACTCAGTTTCAGGATATTCTCTGCTCCTGAAATCTTTCAAAGAGAAATGGGTTCTCTCCTAAGAGACCGCGTGGGTATGGCAGTCGTCATGGGCAACATCCTGGTGTATGGGCTACACTGGAGGAACATGATCAGCGATTGAGCTATGTGCTGCAGACTATTAGAAAGTCCGGGCTGAAGTTAAAAAAGGAGAAATGCCATTTTAGGAAAGCTGAGTTATGTTACTTTGGGCATATCATCAATGGGGATGGCATCAAGCCAGACCCCGAGAAAATTTGTGCTATTGAGCAGATGAAAAGTCCTTCTGATGTACAAGAGCTGAGACAAGTATTGGGCCTTGTAAATTATGTGGGCGGGTTCCTTCCAGATTTATCCACAATACTACACCCTATCACAGAGTTGCTAAAGAAAGATGTTGCCTGGGTTTGGGGACCTTCACAGAAAGAATCTTTTATGCAGGTCAAGTCCCTGCTGGGGTCTGCCCCAGTGTTGGGGTTCTACAACCCTTCCAAAAAGACTGTGGTTAGTGCTGATGTGAGCAGTTATGGGTTAGGGACCGCCCTCCTGCAGTTGAATGAGAACAAACTACAGCCCATCGCCTACTGTTCCCGTACACTAATGGCTGCTGAGTCGAAATACGCCCAAATTGAGAAAGAGTGTCTGGCTGCAGTTTGGGCCTGTGAGCGCTTTCAGTGTTACCTAATGGGTTTAGAGAAATTTAGTCTGGAGACTGACCATAAACCACTAGTCCCTCTAATCAACTCCTATAATATCGACAAAACACCCCTAAGATACCAGAGACTTCTAATGAGGCTGCTCAGGTTCAACGTTCAGGCAGTGCATGTGCCAGGGAAACAACTGGTTGTGGCAGATACACTTTCCAGGCTCCCGCTGGCTGCTGCTGTAGAGTCTTCAACAGAATCAGATGTGAAGGTGTATGTAGATTCAGTTCTGGCCTCCAAATCCATTTCTTCTGGGAAGCTAGAACAAATAAGAAAAGAAACATATTTGGATACAGACCTTCAAGAAGTTATAAAGTACATAAAAGAAGGTTGACCCGAGAGTCGGGCAGCCTGGATGTCTTTAAGTTCTTACCAGTCAGAAAGGTCGCAGCTCACAGAGCTGGATGGCTTGGTGCTGTTCCAGGACCGCATTGTTATTCCTGTTAGCATGCGGCAGGAGATGTTAAACAGGATTCATGATGGCCACTTATTCATTACAATGTGCAGAGAAAGGGCAGCTACGGCAGTGTGGTGGCCTGAAATCAGTTCTGACATTGCAAGCCATGTGTCAAAATGTGCCTTATGCCGGGAACGCCGGCCTACTCAGAGAAGGGAGCCCTTGATTTCTACTCCGCTGCCTGCAGGCCCGTGGCAGAAAATAGCTGCGGATTTGTGCGAGCTGCGCGGGAAAAAGTACTTAGTCATGATCAACTACTATTCCAGGTATTTGGAGATTGCACCCTTGAATGAAATCACAAGTCAAGCAGTTATCACTCGTCTCAAGAGCTTGTTTGCCCGGTGGGGCATACCAATGGAGTTGGTGAGTGATAACGGAATGCAGTTTGCTTCTACAGAGTTCAGTTCTTTCAGCAGAGAATATGATTTTGTACATTCCACGTCTAGTCCACATTACCCGCAGGCCAATGGAATGGCTGAAAGGGCAGTCCAAACAACAAAATTAATTTTGAAGCAATCTGAGCCGTACCTGGCCCTCTTGTCCTATAGGGCAACCCCCATTAAAGCCACGTGGTTTAGCCCGGCACAGCTGATGCTAGGACACCAGATTCGCACCACTTTACCCTCTGTGGGTGTCTTTGAGCCAACTAGCTCTATTCCTCAGGACAAAGTTCTTAGGAGGGATGAAGAGGCAAAAAGGGGCTATCGATTCTTCTATGACAGGAGAGACTCTGTGAGGCCCTTGCAGGAGCTGAATGTGGGGCAAAGTGTCAGAATTAAACTGGATGATGAGAAGAAATGGAAGACGCCTGCTATGGTAACTGGACGCTCTCCAGAACCAAGGTCTTATGTAGTCCTTACTGATGGAGGGACAGTCACACAAAGAAATCGAAAACATCTTCAGCCTGTACCTGAGAGTTTGGAACTGGATGCCTCAGTACCACCGCCGGTGGGATCCCCTGGTTTAAGAGGGGTGCCTTCCCCTCAGCAAGACCACAGCGGGGATATGTCTTTGCCTCCAGAAGACTCTCAATCACCTTCTTCTGTATCCGAGGACAGTTCATGTAGAGTTAAATCAAGTGGAAGAGTGGTGATACTTCTGTCCCGATATCGGGATTAGCACTAGTTAGAGCAGTGACCGGAAGTATGGGCAGAATAATTCCATGGTCACTGTGGACTAGGGTAGTCTACCCCGATGTTCAAGTCAGGATGTAATTCATGTTGTTTATATTTCCTTTAACTTGTTATTTGTTATATACTATACAAAACTGTTGTTGTATACCTTGTTATTTGTTGTATTAAAAAAAATTTATGCTTTGTCCTTTGAAAAGGGGGAAGATGTGATGAGAGTGGGAAGTGACGTCACCGGATGGGGGCATGGCTTTGGGTCCATTATTGTCTATGTCGGGGTTACTAAGTGAGATCAATGGTACCAGATGTATATTCCTATGCTGTACAATAAAATAGTGTTGTACCCTCTTTGCTGTGTCCTGCATCTCATGACACAGCTTATAGCAAATTTTGTTGGTACAAGCATGTGTTGGGAATCTATATATGCCTAGTTTGTACATGTGAAAGTTTGGACATGCTGCAGTCTGTTCATGATATCAGGAGAGGGTGAGCTGATACGCCCCAATCTATCAGCCTGCTTCTACTAGCACACCAGGTGCTTTGGGCAAATGTGAGTACCCTTTCACCATTTATTCTATGTCTGACGTGGGATACACTGATACACACAAGGTGCCCCTCTATTTGTTTGCCATTTCAGAACAACCATATCCATTTTGGGAGGAGAAGTGCAGCCAAGTATTAAGAACTTCTGTTTGGAGGAATCCACAAATCATTTGGACTTTATTTTCATCTGATAATCCCCAGTTTTACAATAGTTTGAACACTTGTTTAATAATATTTGTGCAATAATATAGTATTTGATTGTGGCATGTACATGTACAGAAGCCAACTATAGCGCCCCTATTGTTATCTATTTGGCACTTTAGGAAAAGGAACAGACAAGACAGTGGTCGCTGCAGTACTGATGCAGATTCCACACTGTTGTGCAAATCTCCATAGTTCCCTCCCTTCACCAAAGCCTAATTTTCAAAGTAGATATCTCCCTTCTGTTTAAGTTAGGTTTTTGAGAGATACTGCACTTGCTCACGTTAAAGGACTTTCACAAAGACTTTGTAAACAGATCTTAGAATAGAGTCTACAAGGATAACTTCAAACGTATTTAAGAAGCAGGTGTATTGTATGGTGAGGAATGTGAGAGAACTTTATTTCCTTTCACCCATAATACTTTCACTCCACTTGTCACACTCCTTGGAGTTGTATTTGTGAGGTTGGCATACTATAAACCAGAGGGCTACTTCAATAACTTTGCTGCCACTCCTGCTACAGCCCTGCCTGCTCTGTGGTGGTCATCATCCGTCAATGCTAAATCCTTAGGGAACTGCTGGCCGCTGTGTCTAAAGGGCTCTAGGCATGTTTTACCCTCATCCTCCCCTGGAGGTGTATTTTTGAAGTTTATGTACTGTCCCAAGCCTACCTACCTAGTTCAGTAACTCTGCTGCCCTCCCTGCTCTGTGATCCTCAGGGAACTGCTGGCCATTGTGTCCAAGGTTTTCAAAACATTTTTTGAATACAAAAAGGAAAAACGATGGCACTACTAGGGTTGTTACCCTAAACTGTTATAAACAATTGAACCGCGTATTGTGTAAAAAAGTATGGAACGCAGTAGGGCGGGTGCTGTACATAGGAAAGGAGAGAAACAAGTGGCAAATTCAGTATGGAACTGAACAAGAATGTACTATTAGCACTCAACAAACCATTCATGCTAAAAAGTTTATGTGAGAACAGCAGATACGTATCAAAAGTCTGGTTAAGGACGGATTAAAACTCAACTTTTATTTTAAGTTATAATAAAAACAGGTGAACACAGAATGAAGAAAATAACCTAAAAATTAAAAACACAGTAACGTGAAGTCCACCAGGCCTCAGGGATATATCAAAATTAGAGTAGCATATGGAGAAAACACAGAATCTCGAGGTCTCGGTCAGGACCCCAATGGTAAAGCAAATGTACAAGTAACCTGGGGAGTGTTCCGTCCATAATGGTACAGTCAAAGATGGGAGAATATATATATTCACTCAAAATGAGGTGCACAAAAACAAGGTGTCAAGCGACAGATGAGAGTATACTCTCAGAGGACCACACTCAAGGGTGCTAGACGTGTGTTATGTAAATATCTAGAAATGGTGCTACCTGGTTAAGAGTCCAGCATCCATTAATGGATATAGCACCCGATATTCTAAGTCTGTCAGAGGTTTAGGCTGGCTAATGAGGTGTCCAGCCTCTAAACACAATTGACTATAAGCGAATAGGCCTCTGGAGTACTATAACGTCCTGCTCATGGATTATCAAAATGAGTGAGATGTGCGTTACAATGACACAGTGCAAAACAGCAAATGAGAGTGTACTTACAGAACGCTACACTTGAGGGGCTTGGATCTATAGTGTATATAGGGATCTTGAAATGTGCTGCTAAGTGAGAAATCCAACATTCATTAATGGATCTGGTGCCCTGTGTTCTGAAAGGTTAGGCTGGCTAATGTAGCATCCAGCACCTAAGGTTTGATTACCTATACACAGATAAACCTCTAGAGTGCTACGGTGTCCTGCACATCAATTATCAGAATAGCATTTATTAATAACAAAGATATACGTAACTATATATGGTACAAGTGTATATAAATAATAAACAGGTTCTGTGCAAGCCGGGAATTACTTCATATGAATGGTTGGGTGGTCATGTAGATACATGGAATATATTTACCCCAGAAATAGTACTAGAGTGTCTTGAAAGAGAGCCAATATATTAATAATAAATGGTCTTAGTGCACTCCACGGACTGAAATCCTGAGGGGGAGTAGAGACTTAACCGTCTCGCTCTGTTTGTTTTAATTTAGCAGTAACGGTCCTTGGGCTAACTATATATTATACTTAATAGAGTTGCTCTATATGTAATTTAAAATTGGATATTTATTTTGTTAACGGCTATCGTATTTTGCTTGCCGTATTTAGCACGATAGTATACTTAAATTGTAAACCGGTTGTCCCGTTGTTGGGGTGATACAACAGCAATATGCTGAACGGGTAATAATCATACAGCTTAATGAGGCATAACTTAAAATGATTATACCCTATGTTTGTATCTATCTAGCACAATACCTGGTACCTGTAGATGGTTATAATACTTCCAATAAAGGGTACATATAGAGGGTACTGCTCTAAGATACCTCAATGGGATTCATTAACTGGTGGCCAAATATTCAAAGGATTATATCCGCTTAACTATTGATTAGTGCATTGTGAGGGGAAACTCAGGACGGGTTATAGCCTACATGTATTTATCGATATCAGCATTTAATAAGTAACCGCATCACAGTACTCTCAAATGATATAGCTCATAACGATTATACAATACGTTTGTATTTATCTAGTGTATCATCCGTTATCCATGGAGTGCTAAAATACTACTAATATATGATACATACAGAAGGTACCACTCCCAGACAGAATAATTGGATACACTAATCAGTGGCTAATATTAAAATGACCACATCCGCTTAAATAACTGACTATTGGAGTGTGAAGGGAAACTCAGGGCGGGCCTCTACCTAGATACATTTGTTACTATTAGCATTTAATTACTGACCGCAGTTCAGCGCTCACAATTGGCGCTTCCCAGCACACAAGTAAAAGCACACTGACCACTTATGCCAGCTGACACAGCTATCTATTAATAGAATTTCTACTAATCTATCGCATTAGACTGTGTGTTATTAACGCATTATTAGAAAATCCTAATAACAGTATGCGTGCTTGTGTCTGAGTCACCCATTTATAGTATCACTACAGTTGGTTGTGCATATCCTAAATAGGATTATATTACTGAAGTATTAGAATAACGTCTGTGTATTAATGGTATAATTCGAATACACTTCAGGATTTCAGTCTGTGGAGTGCACTAAGACCATTTATTATTAATATATTGGCTCTCTTTAAAGACACTCTAGTACTATTTCTGGCGTAAATATATTCCATGTATCTACATGACCACCCAACCATTCATATGAAGTAATCACCGGCTTGCACAGAACCTGTTTATTATGTATATACACTTGTACCATATATAGTTAAGTATATCTTTGTTATTAATAAACGCTATTCTGATAATTGATGTGCAGGACACCGTAGCACTCTAGTGGTTTATCTGTGTATAGGTAATCAAACCTTAGGTGCTGGACGCTACATTAGCCAGCCTAACCTTTGACACATTCAGAACACAGGGCACCAGATCCATTAATGAATGTTGGATTTCTCACTTAGCAGCACATTTCAAGATCCCTATATACACTATAGATCCAAGCCCCTCAAGTGTAGCCTTCTGTAAGTACACTCTCATTTGCTGTTTTGCACTGTGTCATTGTAACGCACATCTCACTCATTTTGATAATCCATGAGCAGGACGTTATTGTACTCCAGAGGCCTATTCGCTTATAGTCAATTGTGTTTAGAGGCTGGACACCTCATTAGCCAGCCTAAACCTCTGACAGACATAGAATATCGGGTGCTAGATCCATTAATGGATGCTGGACTCTTTACCTGGTAGCACCATTTCTAGATCTTTACATAACACACGTCTAGCCCCCTTGAGTGTGGTCCTCTGAGAGTATACTCTCATCTGTCGCTTGACACCTTGTTTTTGTGCACCTCATTTTGATTGAATATATTCTCCCGTCTTTGACTGTACCATTCTGGACGGAACACTCCCCAGGTTACTTGTACATTTGCTTTACCATTGGGGTCCTGACCGAGACCCCGAGATTCTGTGTTTTCTCCATATGCTACTCTAATTTTGATATATCCCTGAGGCCCGGTGGACTTCACGTTACTGTGTTTTTAATTTTTAGGTTATTTTCTTAATTCTGTGTTCACCTGTTTTTATTATAACTTAGAATAAAAGTTGAGTTTTAATCCGTCCTTAACCAGACTTTTGATACGTATCTGCTGTTCTCACATAAATTTTTTAGCAAGAATGGTTTGTTGAGTACTAATAGTACATTCTTGTTCAGTTCCAAACTGAATTTGCCACTCGGTTTTCAAAACATGTTTGTCCTCTTTCCTTGGAGGTGTATTTTTGAAGTTTATGTACTAAAATATTATCAGAAGCTTAGTTTGGTTACTCTGATTCCTTCTGCTGCCTCTCCTGTTCATGCTGTTCTCCGAGTTGTGTCTCCAAGCAGAGCTATTAACTAAAAACGTGTTATAGAGCTGGTGTGTGAGAAAATGAAGAATGTGGGTACTTAGAGGGCAATTTATCAAGCGTACAGGGACGCACATACACGCCCCTGCCTGCCGTAGCTCGCCTCTGGCGGGCTGAATTCCCCTGGTGGAATTCAGCATTGCACACGAGCGCTATTTTGCGCTTGTGTGCAATCCCATCCCTTGCCTGCGCACAGTCAGGAGCTGTCAATTTCCCTGGTCAGACTAGACTGCGGAGATAGAATTATGCCTCTTTAGAGGTGGTGAAAGATTAGGAAAGCATCGGTCTGATGACCGCTGCTTGTTAAATACGGCGTGCAGGTTCTCTGCAGCCATAGTGGTAGAAAGGCTTGCGAAGCCTTTTGATAAATCGACCCCTTAGCATGAGGGATTTGAAAGGGGAAAAAAAAGAGAGAATTGAATGATCAGAAAAAAATGTATGGAAAGGTTGTAGTGGTGCTTTTAATTTCAATTTATTGTTTGAAATCTCTTTGTAAAATAGCAATGAATGTATGGATTGCTTGCTTTTACTAGCAGCGTACTTATGTGGCATAAAGGAATGTTTTGAGAGCTTGCCATAGGTGTTAATCTAATGTAACAAATTCCAATTTAAACAAAATTGTTAGCCGAATATTCGGCCAAACCGAATGGAACAATTAACAAAATTATAAATACCCCAATCAGTCAAAAATCCAAATCCAAAACCGAAAATTTCGGATGAACCGAAAATTTCTCCTATGCACATGTCAACTACAAAGATGAAATGATTAGTTTACCATTAAGAATTGCTATTCTTTGATTGATAGCTAAATAGTGGTCACCCAATTCAAAATGGCTACACAAAAGTATATATTTATACGTTAAAGCGTTAGGTGAATAAAATAAAACCAGGGTAGAAATTAATATGCATTGGATTTAACGGGAAAGGAAAGTCAAAACTAAACAATCAGAATATGCAAATTTAATTTACTTTTAAATTAACTTCTATTATCTTGGCACAAAATCTCAGCAGCAACAATGAACTAATGACAGCCGGTGATTTGTGGCTACCACATTTGTATCTTGTCATTTGCCCAGCAGATCAAAGTAGCGCATTGCTGCTCTGGAGCTGACTTCAACTATGTGTTTAATCCCTTTGCAAGGCTGAAGTACATACTGTAGTTATAAGTGCTACTGAATAAAAAATGATGATAATAATTATAAGCAAGCAACAGTGCAATAATATGCTCCAACAAAGTGTTTTTGAACTCCAGTCCTCAAGGCACACCAACATCCCAAATTGTTATATTTGAACTAGAGCACAGTCAAAATAATCAGCTAATTGGTGACAGTAGGTCTGTAACCATGGTTACTGATCTGCTGATTATTTCACTTGTGTTGTAGTTTGGGTATTTTGAAAACCTGGTACGTTGGTGTGTCCCAAATACACTGTGTTAACTCGTTATTATGGCAGTCTTGCAAATGGGATAGCTGAACACATCTGTGAAACACCATAAAACAGTGGCTTTACAGTTCTAGGAACAACATCAAAAAAACTCCCCTGCCCTTTACCTCATGAGGAGAAGTTTTCCTCCTGTATTTGTATTTGCCTGTATGCCAAAACGTATTTGTTCTGCATAGCTGTCTTGTTTTTCTGTGACACATTGCTCCAGATTTCTTTCTAGTCACTTGCACCGGGAAGAGGGCTGAGGTATGCAATGTTAAAACAAGGGAGCTGAAAAGCTAACCATAAGGGGGAAAAGGCATAATAAAAAAAGGGAAGAAGGGAGGGGCTGTGTGCAGAGCAGACCATGTGGGTAATCACATGACATCCATGCTGAATGTAAAACTCTGCCCTCCCATACTGTCAGCCAATGGGAGGTTAGGAGACTTTTTTTTAAGGATGTTTTTGCTTAGGAGTCCTAATGGAGACTGAATGTTAGGCATTAGAAATCTCTCACAGAAGTAGACTGAGCATGTGTAAAGTTCACTCAGAGAGGGCAGATTTCAGAAAATGACCTTAGATCTTGACAATAATTTCTAACAGTGTTTTGTTGTTTACTATAAGCTTTTTAAAATGTTTTTTAATCTAACCCCCTGCCCTACTCCTTCCTGAAAAAAAACAACTCCTGAAACATTTGCATTGGCATTTTATTTTTTTTATTTTTTTCCCAATAACCAGGTGGGGCACTGCCCCTATGGAGGAGCCTCCACTGATTAAACAAATAAAAAAGGTGTTTATCTGATCTTTTAAAAATTCAGATATGGTATATATATTGACCGTAGGATGAGTGTCAGGTATTGTCCTATTGCGCTGACTAGGAGGAGGCTTTAGCCTCAAAATCCAGCAATAGTAGAGCGCACAAAATCATAAAAAGCTGGAGAAAAATATGAAGAACTCATCTGTGTAGAACAGACAGAGGGAGGACAGATTCCCTAAGAAGTGAGAGCAGCATTGGTCTAGTTAACAGGCAAAAAGAAATGGAGAATGTAAAATGTCAGTGGATCTACCTTCTCCATTATACCTGCTCCATAATAATAGAGAAAATACAGACAAGTAATACATTTTATTTAATATTTGAGACATATAAATAAACAAGGAGAAAAGTATCAGGGTCCGGTGCAGAGAAGACAGAGAAAACTAAATGAGCATAAAAGACTAGATTTTCTTTTATGATTTAGATAGAACATACCATTTCAAATGACTTTCCAATTTATGTCTATTATCAAATTTGCTTGACTATCTTTTTATCCTTTGCTGAAGGAACATAATTGCACTACTGGCAGCTAGCTGAAAACATCTAGTTAGCCAATCACAAGATACAAATGTGTGCAGGCACCAATCAGCAGCTAGCTCCAACTAGTGTAGGATATGTGCATATTATTTTTCAACAAAGGATACCAAGAGAACAAAGCACATTTGAAAATAGAAGTGAATTTAAAAGGGTCTTAAAATGACAAACTCTTTGTGAATGATACAAGTTTAATTTTTACTTTCCTATCCTTTTAAGCAATATTAAAATAACCCCAGCGCTAAGCAGATTTGTAAAATCTTACCTCATTCATACTGCAAGTGACTGTCAAAAAAAATGGGGAAAGACCGAAAATCACAAACAGCACAGTAGAGCGGAGGGTAAATCAGTAAAACTTCACGCCGTCAAACAGAAGCCATCACTGCACCAGAAATAATAAACAGAGCTGGAGCACACTAACCTGAACATGGATGCAGAAAATATTGCGGGAACAATAAAAAAAAAAAAAATTTATGCTTACCTGATAAATATATTTCTTTCCAGATATGGTGAGTCCACGGCTTGAGTAATTACTGTTGGGAATATCACTCCTGGCCAGCAGGAGGAGGCAAAGAGCACCACAGTTAAACTGTTAAGTATCACTCCCTTACCCACAACCCCCAGTCATTCGACCAAAGGGAAATAAAGAAAAATGAGTAACACAAGGTGTAGAGGTGCCTGAGGCTATAGTAAAAATAGCAACTGTCTTAAAATAAAGGGTGGGGCTGTGGACTCACCATATCCGGAAAGAAAGAAATTTATCAGGTAAGCATAAATTTTGTTTTTCTTTCCTAAGATATGGTGAATCCACAGCTTGAGTAATTACTGTTGAGAACCAATACCCAAGCTAGAGGACACGAATAAATAGGGAGGGACAAGACAGGCAATCCTAAACAGAAGGCACCACCCCTTGAAGAACTTTTCTCCCAAAAGAAGCCTCAGCTGAGGCAAAAGTATCAAATTTCTAAAATTTAAAAAAAAGTATGTAGAGAAGACCAAGTTGCAGCCTTGCAAATTTGTTCCACAGAAGCTTCATTTTTGAAAGCCCCAGAAGAGGAAATAGCTATTGTGGAATGAGCCTTCATTCTCTCATCAGGCTGCTGTCCAGAAGTCTCATAAGCCAAACAAATTATACTTCGTACCAAAAAGAAAGCGTAGTAGGAGTAGCTTTCTGACCTTTACGTTTCCCAGAGAAACAGACAAAGAGGGCAGAGGACTGGCGAAAATCCTTAGTCGCCTGTACGTAGAATTTAAGAGCACGTACAACATCCAAATTGTGTATCAAACGTTCTTTAGAAGAAGAAGGATTAGGACACAGAGAGGGAACAACAATTTCCTGATTGATATTTCTATTAGAAACAACCTTAGGAAGGAAACCTAACTTAGTACGAAGAACCGCCTTATCTGCATGAAAAATAAGATAAGGGGAATCACACTGCAGAGCTGAGAGTTCTGAGTCTCTTGAACAGAAGAGATAGCAACAAGAAACAAAACCTTCCAAGATAAAAAATTAATGTCTATGGAATGCAACAGCTCAAACAGAGCCAGCTGTAAAACTTTAAGAACAAGGTTACGGCTCCAAGGAGGAGCAACAGACTTAAAGACAGGCCTGATTTTGACCAAGGCCTGACAGAAAGATTGCACATCTGGTACATCCGCCAAATGATTATGTAGTAAAACTGATAAAGCAGAAATCTGACCCTTCAGGGTACTGACTGACAATCCCTTCTCCTGGCCTTCCTGAAGAAAAGATAACATTCTAGGAATTCTAATTCTACTCCAAGAGTAGCCTTTGGATTCACACCAATAAAGATATTTATGCCATATCTTATGGTAAACCTTTCTAGTAACAGGCTTGTGAGCCTGTTATCATGGTCTCAATGACCGACTCTGAAAAAAACATGTTTAGACAGAATTAAGCGTTCAATCTCCAAGCAGTCAGTTTCAGAGAAACGAGATTTGGATGAAGGAAGGGACCCTGAAATTAGGAGGTCCTTCCTCAGAGGAAGTCTCCAAGGTGGGAGAGATGACATCTCCACTAGGTCTGTAAAGCAGATCCTGCGAGGCCATACAGGGGCTATTAGAATCACCAACACTATCTCCTGTTTGATATGAGCAATGACTCGTGGAAGGAGAGCAAACGGAGGAAACAGGTATGCCAACCTGAAAACCCAAGGAACCGCCAGAGCATCTATCAGAACGGCCTGCGGATCTCTTGACCTTGAACCGTACCTTGGAAGTTTGGCATTCTGAAGGGACACCATCAGACCTAACTCTGGTACCCCCCATTTGTGGACTATGCTGGAAAACACTTTCAGAGGGAGTTCCCACTCCCCAGGATGAAAAGTCTGTCTGCTCAAAAAATCTGCTTCCCAGTTGTCTACTCCTGGAATGTAGATGGCAGATAAACAGCAATTGTGAGCTCATCTAGTCTAAAGTGCTCATCTCCTCAAACACTTAGAACATATATTAATATGTCTAAAGTGTCTGTAAGAATTAATGTACCCTTGAAAGGTGTACCTAATAAATAGCCTGTGGGCTATGTGAGATCATGTTGTGGCTCACTTAGCTTGAGATAAACTTACTCTACTTTGCTTACCCACAGCTGCAGAAAATCCTGCTTCCAGTAAAGAGCCCATCCAGTGCTGTGTACATCACAGTAGAGGATCTGTGTAAGGAGTATATTGACGACTAAACAGGAGGAGGCTAAGGGACCGGTCCCCACGACATCTGTGGCAGGCTTGTGACTAACTCCTTCACTGGGAGGGATTCTGTTACTGCCCCATAATCCAATATCCCCTCTGTATTTTAGTAGCAGCTCTCTGAGGGTAAAAAGGGCCCAAAAAAACAAAATCGGTCTGAGGACCCCTCCCACTGAAGAATCTGGAGCATCTCAATTCTTCACCTTCTTCTTGGGAGGCAAAGTAAGTTTGACATACCAGAGAGGTGGGAATGATTAAGCACTCAGTTTTTAGACATCTTTGCCTCCTACTAGTGGCAAGGAGTTGAATCCCAGGAGTAATAGATCATAAACTCTCACCAACTTATGAAAGAAAGGGACACGTAAGTCAAAATGAAATGATTCAGATTGAGAATTCGGTTTTAAGAGACTTACCAATTTACTTTCATTATTAAATTGTGCAGTCTGATTCATACATATGAGTCTGTGATCAGCTGATGGTTGTCAAGTGAAACGGGGTGCGGCAAATTTAAACAAAGTTGGAAATTTGTCAGAAATAACAAAACTACTACTCATTTACAATTCAGGGTAAGTGCTACTGCATTAGCTTTATATTGTGCAATCCTACTGTATTTGATGGTCATTTAAGGGAACTGGTTGATGAACACTTATCCAGACCATACTGCAAAAACTGTAGAATTTGAGGATTTCTAAAAGAGTTGCAACAATAATTCTTAGGTTCACATCAGAAACAGAAAACTTTCCAGATTTTGTAATAAATATGTCTTCAAGCAAAGTGTCTAACACTTTATTTGAAAAACTGATGACTGAGGGAAGTCCTCTTCTCAACTATCCACACCCAGAATGTGAATAGCTAAACTCATGCAATGATGGCATTCTGTCCAAGTCAAAATGTGGGCTACCTCTTCCATTGCTATGGTGCTTCGCGTACAGCCTTGGTGACTGATGTAAGCCACTGCTGTGATACTATCTTTAATACCTCAAAAAAAAAAAAAGACTGTTGTCATAACAGGGGCCAACTCTGGAGAGCTCTGAAGACTGCAGTGAGTTTCAAAATGTGTATCAGTAACCTTACCTCCCAAGTAGACCAAACTCCATGCACTTTCTGGGAACCCCACACTACGCCCTAACCCAGTAGGTTGGCATCTGTGATAATTACTACCTAATCAGACCAAGAAATTAGACTCCCTATATCAATAATTGATGAATCTGCCACTACGTTAGAGAATGTTGTCTCTTGAAGAAGTCTAAAGAGATTTTATGAGACAAATTGTTATAATCTCCATTCCATTGTTGCAACTTTTGAATCTGCAAAGAACGTAAGTGGAATATAGAAAAAGGTACGGTTTCTGAAGCTGCTATGATTGAAGCAGTGTAAAAAGAAGAATTTGAGGGAGAAGAGCACAGGGTTTCTGCAATTTGAGCATGTGTGAAAAATAGTCTCATTGTTCAGTCTATGATGAAGCCCAGAAATGCAACTCTGTTTAATTGTAGTAGATAGCTTTTCGGTGGGTTGATTTTCTGACTTTGGGCACCATCTGAAAAGAATTAGCCTGTACCAGAATGTTGTCTAGGTAAGGAGCTACTGCCATGTCATGAGCTCAGAGAACCATTGGGAAGATTCTTGGTGCTGATGCCAGCCCAAATGAGTGCAGCAAACACATTGGTAATGCCTGTTTAGAAAGGCAAATCTGAGAAATTGTGTATGATCCCAGTGAATAGTAAAAAAAAAAGGAGGATCCACAGTAGTCTTCACTCTCAAATCATTATATAAAAATTCATTTTATTTAGCATAGTTAAAACATATAATACAGGATATTGGAAAAAGGAAAAAACTTTGTCCAGCCACAAAATCACATCTGATTTTTTGGCTGGACAAAGTTTTTTTTTCTTTTTCCAATATCCTGTATTATATGTTTTAACTATGCTAAATAAAATGGATTTTTATATAATGATTTGAGAGTGAAGACTATTGTGGATCCTCCTTTTTTTCTTATTTATATTTGCGGACTACAGGGGTCCGTTATTTTCATATATAGGGTGTATAGGGTGTTTTGCCTCCTCCTCTAGGACTGGACTTTAATCCCACATATGATAGCTTGTGGACTCTCTCCATCTTATGAAAGGGAGAGAGAGAGAGAGAGAGAGAGAGAGAGAGAGAGAGAGAGAGAGAGAGAGAGAGAGAGAGAGAAAGAGAGTGAGCTTACCAAGTACACATACAAGGCCAACAGAAGAAGGCTGCAAGATGAATCCCAGCTACAAACTCTCAGAAGGAGATTTACTCTCTCAGTTGTACTCCTGTACACCCCTCTATCCAATTCCTGGCTCTCAGAGCTGGGTAATGGGTTTCACAATGGGGCGATAATTGGTCTCACATTGGTCTCAGAATCAAGATAAAGATCAGCATTCCAAGTTTCCCCATCACTCATTGCTGGAAGCAAAAAAATGTCTAAGTAATCATGAGACAGTGGTAAGGATTCAAGCTCTGTTATTTGGGCTGTTTTGCCTTCTCCGGTAGGACTGGGCATTAATCCCACATGTGATGGTGAGTGGACTCTGCCCATTTTATGAAAGAAATTCTATATCAAGAGTGCATGAGGAACTTAACAAATACCAAATTCCAGGGTTGCTCCACTATTTCTCTGCTTTCTCTGCTTAAAGGAATAGTCTAGTCAAAATTAAACTTTCCAACTTTTTTCTTTCATGATTCAGATAGAGCATGCAATTTTAAGCAACTTTCTAATTTACGCCTATTATCATTTTCTCTCTCGTTCTCTTGGTATCTTTATTTGAAAAAGCAAGAATGTAAGCATAAGAGCCGGCGCATTTTTGGTTCAGTACCTGGATAGCACTTTCTGATTGGTGTCTAAATGTAGTCACCAATCAGCAAGCGCTACCTAGGTGCTAAACCAAAAATGGGCCGGCTTTTAAGCTTACATTTAACCCTTTGAGTGCTAAGCACTTTCCCACCTGGGTGCTAAGATTTCTTAAGTTTTTTTTTTATTTTTTTAACAAAATGTTTAACTTTTTTTTTCTTTTCAGATCCCCAAGACTTACACTGTTGGAAAGGTTAGGCGATTACCTTTCCAATGGTGGGTCTTGGGGGTCTGTAGCTGCTTAGATGCCTGAGATACAGGCTTCTAATCAGCATGCCCCATGCTCCTATACTTAACTTAAGTATAAATAAAGTTGCGCGGTGACGTCACCACGCAAAATGTGAAGCCCTGACGATGCCTATCATTATACAGGCCCGATTGCCAGGTAGGAGCGGGTGGGAGCCCCCAGATCTCCCTCAAGGTGGGAGAGTACTAGTGACGGCTCTGAGCCGTCATTAGCACCAGAGTGGGAAACTCTGTGACGGCTCAGAGCCGCCATTAGCACTTAAAGTGAAGGTCAATTTTAACTCTCAGCCAAGCACCCATGTAAACTTTAACATATAAATATAAAAGTCGCTAACTTATTTTTTCAATAAAGTATATGAAATTATAATAAAATATATATATATTATATTGTGTTTTCTCATCATTACTCCTCCCCCGCTCCACTTCCTTATTTTCATGTAATGACGTATCGATTGTAAAAACAACATGATCGCGTCACTTACATGCTCGTGCACGACACAGGCTTCAATATGCGCATGCGTATTATATCCGCATTCGCGCATGCGTATAAATGTTCTTTCCCTAGCATTGTTCATTCCGGCTAATTGTACGTGCTTTCTTCAATTGCGCTCCGTAGTGACTGATTCAATCAGAAAGACAAACTAATACGCATACGCAAATCGTGAACGAGCAGGACGACGATGACGATGGCAGCAGTTACACGCATGCGCACTATTGAATGAGGACAAGGGTAAAAAGGGGCAGGACGCCACGGGGGAAGTAAAGGGATTGGATATTAGATTGAGAAAATATGTCAATCAAATGAGGGAAAATGTCGGCTCGGATAATTGCGGCAATACGGAGGGTAAATGTAAATAAAAAATTCAATCGAAATGCATAATTATATAGATTTTGATGAATGAACATAATAATATTTTCAAATGTTACATTTAATACTGTAGACTAGAGTGCCGGAGTTAACCTTCACTTTAAGGGGTTAAATAAAAATACAAAGAGAACAGAGAAAAAATGATAATAGGAGTAAATTAGAAAGTTGTTTAACATTGCATGCGCTATCTGAATCATGAAAGTCTCATTTTGACTAGATTATCCCTTTTAAAGCACCCATTTTTGTCTGTACAGTCAGCAGATATACATAATTTAAAATAACATTTGATATCATCTATAAATATTCTCCTTTTATTATTATTATTATTATTATTACACATTTGATGGCTTAAAGAAATTATAGAAACTTCAATGATTTTTTTTCAATCTGTTCAAATTGTTCGACCAGAAACGGAACATATTGCTGATGCTCTGCTGCCATCTAATGGGTCTTAATTCTACATTTAAACACGCATTGCTTGCTTTTTACCTTGCACATTTCAGATAAAAAAAAAGTTATTGATTTTAACAGAAAAAACATAATGTAACCAGTGTTTCTGTCTTTTTTTTACATATACTCAAAGAATATATTTTTTTATTTGAAACTAACATGAAGTCTGCAGCTACTTCCAGGGGACAAGTTGCTCACAGATTGATAATGACATAACCATACAAGCATTACAATACAAAGTAATATTTTTCTCCACAGAAGAACAAAATACAAACAGAATGGAAGCAGCACCCACCTCAATTGGATACGAATCATCAAGCCCTCCTATTCATATGCTAGCAAGTTAGTCCAGCTATTAAATTCATATAAAAGGACATTTATCAGAGTCCAGATATTTCAAGCCACTAACTCTCCCTTAGTCATCTAAGATGCTATTTCAAGCCAATACCTTCTCCCTTACTCATCTTCATTTGGAACCCGGATCAATGCCCTTTTATATACATTTTGTAATATAAATGCAGGTTCTTTTAATATGAATGATGAGGCTGGACTGACCCACTTGCATACACATTGGGGGGCAGGGGGAGGGCGTGGTGGGTGTTTATATTTCGTTGCTCTGCTTTAGCAGAGAAACATCACATTTAAAAAAAACTTTTATAGAAAAATAAAGAAATGAATAGCTATAAATAGGTTATTTGTTTTAAATGCAGCAAAGAAAGGCACTCACTTTAAGGTCCATTTAATACAAATATGCTATACATGACTCCAAGATTAAAAGATGACAATAACTGAAAAACAACGGTCCATTCTTTATAAAACCAAAAGAGTACAATCAAACTTCCAACGCAGAGCCATTTCACACCCCTGTGCTTGGTGTTTTAATTATTTCAGCAGACAAAGCATTTAAAAAAAATAACTGTAGTTTGTATTACCCATATTCCTGGGCAATACCTACCAGTGAGAAACCCCCTCCAAGGGGCATTGACAGAACTTACCACTTACGGTAACCGTCCAATACTCCCTTCCCTAGAGATGTCCAGGCTTATTGTGGAGAGGAGAACAAGGGGGGGGAGCCTGGTAAGTATTGGCTTACTAATTTCTAGTGATCTTGGCCCTCTTTGGTAATATTTACCAGCAAGACGATTAAAAAGGAGTAAAAGACACACACACAAAAAATATGGGTGGAAAAAAAACCCTGAAAAAGACAATGAAGATAAAAAGTATACTGCAAGAAAGACAATTATGACAAAACAGAAGATAGAATCTTCCGGCCAAACTTGGCAGAAGAGGAATGATAGACCTGGAAAATCTCAACATTACAAGCATCCACCTCAAATACCCAGGATGTTGCTTATTGCTCTTGTAGAGTGTGCCCTGAGTAGGGATGGGCGAATGTGTTTATATTCGAATTTGAATGTTATAACGAATGTTATTGTAGAAATTCGATTTACATAATAGAATGTTGAAAAGAATGAATATTCTTAAAAATTCTATTATCAAATGTTATTTACAGTTTTCGAATGTCACATTCGAATTAGAATATTACATTTATAAAACACAATTGTAGACTAGAAATACTATTTTGAATTTGAATGTCACATTCAAATTTGAATGTCATATTCGAATGTCACATTCGAATATTACATTTATAAAACACAGTATTAGACTAGAAATACTATTTTGAATTTAAATGTGCAATTCAAATTCGAATGTAGCATTCAAATTTGAATATTACATTTATTAAACACAGTTGTAAACTAGAAATACTATTTTGAATTCAAATGAATTTATTTCATGGTGGTGAGAGTCCATTAGCTATTACTCCTAGTATTCAAATCCTGACCACTAGGAGGAGGCAGGTACCCAACATTCCACAAGATTTTACTCCCTCTCATCTCTATGGCATCCCAGTTTACCGTATAGCTGAGAAAAGGAAAACAAATAGAGAAGTAAGAAAAGACAAAGCAGGGTAAGTGGGGTATATACTAAAACTGCTGCTATTTGGAAAAATATAAGAGGGCAGTTCTCGTAGACTCTCACCACCATGAAAGAAATTAATTTATAAGGTAAGCATACATTTTGTTTTCTGTCATAAGGAGGTGAGAGTCTACAAAACATTACTCCTGGGACCTTATACCCAAGTTGTGGAATCCACAAGTAAATAGGGGAAAAAAGGCAGGCACATATTTACCAGCCACTAAGATGGAAGGACTTCCCTGTCAAAAGCTATTGCAAAAGAAAAGTGAGCAAAGAAGACCAAGTTGCTGCTGTGCAATCTAGACAACAGAAGCCTAATTTTAAAAGGCCCGCAAAGTAGAAACTAATATAGAAGAATAGGCTGTAAAATTTCTGGAAGTCCAACTCATTCATGAACAAATTAAACAAACTATAAACTAAAGATTTTATAAATCCTATGTTGGATGAGAATACATTTTAAATGCTCTTTAAACTGAATTAGGACAAAGAAAGGGAACTACAATGTCCTTGCTTAAAATTTTAAAAAATACCTTAGCCTTATAGAAAATAAGACAAGGAATCTCAGATGAAAAGGAAAATAAACCAGACACTTACAGACACAACCAGAAAATATTGCAAAAGAAACAAGCAGAAAGGGCGCAATCACATACTTTCGACATGCGCACAAACCAAAGTCACCAATTTTTTTGTCTAATCGAGCGATCACATACCCGGCACAGCAGACAAGTTACGCATGTATATTTTACACGTTGCCCGCATTTTTTACTCCCATAAACTAACATAGAACTGGCGTAACCAGTCGGTATCACTTATGCAGCGCAAGGACTTACGTGCGCTGAATGGAGATATTTTTCTCCATTTTCAGCTCGCCACACATAGGCAGGAACAGCAACCCTTGCGCATAGTAAAAAAGCACCATAATTCCCTGGAAGCCTTAACAAACACCTAATGCATGCACAATATCAACCCCTAAACCGCCACCCCCCACAATGCTAACTACCTAATAAATGTATTAACCTCTAATCCGCCATCCCCCCACAACGCAAACTACCTAATAAACCAATTAACCCATAATCTGCCATCCCCCCACAACGCAAACTACCTAATAAACCATAACGCAAGCACCTAATTAACCTATTAACACCTAAACTGCCAAACCCCCACAACACAAACTACCTAAATAAACTATTAACCCCTAATCCAACATCCCCCCACAACGCAAAGTAGTAAACTAATAACTAAGCCCCCTAACCTAACACCCCTTAACTTAACCCCAAATAAAATACATTTAAATAATATTAAAAATATACAAACTACTTTAAAAATAAAAAAATAAAAAACCTAAATTACAAAAAAAACAAAAACATGACAGAAAATAAAAAAAACCTGATTACTAAAAATAATATAGTGGACAAAACTGGGGTAATGGGATAGCGCTAAAAAGCAAATAGAGATCTTAGAAATTGAGATTATTATCATCCATATGATGTATTATATATATCTCATAGGAAATAATTAAGTATTTAGAAATGACTAAGTATGTATATCAAAATAGAATTTGTTTACAAAACAATTAAACAAAAAGAGATGTCAGCATCCAAGTAGAAACAATGTTAAAATAGGATAGTAAAATAGTAATATTATATAGTGTTATACATAGTGAGTAACTATCGGCTAGATTACGAGTTTTGCGTTATGAGCGGCTCGGTGCTAACTTGCAAGTTATTTCCACCGCTCACCTCCCTATAGCGCTGCTATTACAGGTTTGCAAAAACCCAGCGTTAGCAGGCAATATGTCAGCGTTGAGCAAAATTGAGCTCCATACCGCACTCAAATACCAGCGCTGCTTTGAGCTGGTTTTACTTGCTTGTGCACGATTTCCCCATAGACATCAATGGGGAGAGCCGGCTAAAAAAAAGCCTAACACCTGCAATAAAGGAGCGTAAAGCTCCGTAACATAGCCCCATTGATTCCTATGGGGAAAGAAAACTTATGTTTACACCTAACACCATAACATAAACCTTCAGTCTAAACACCCCTAATCTGCCGCCCCCGACATCGCCGACACCTACATTAAAGTTATTAACCCCTAATCTGCTGCCCCAGACACAGCCGACACCTACATTACAGTTATTAACCCCTAATCTGCCACCCTCAATGTCGCCGCCATCTACATTACAGTTATAAACCCCTAATCTGCCACCCCCGACATCGCCGACAACTACATTACACTTATTAACCCCTAATCTGCCGCCCCCAACATTGCCACCACTATACTAAAATTATTAATCCCTAAACCTAACCCTAAATCTAACCCTAACACCCACTAACTTTAATATAATTAAAATAAATCTAAATAAAAATTAATATCATTACCTAACTAATTCCTATTTAAAACTAAATACTTACCTACAAAATAAACCCTAAGCTATCTACAATATAACTAATAGTTACATTGTATCTATCTTAGGTTTTATTTTTATTTCACAGGCAAGTTTATTTAGTTAAAATAAATACAAATTTACCTGTAAAATAAAATCTAACCTGTTTTACACTAACACCTAACCTTACACTACAATTAAATAAATTACATTAATTAAATACAATTAACTAAATTACAACAACAAAATAAAAAAGAAATTATCAAATAGTTACACTAATTACACCTAATCTAATAGCCTTATCAAAATAAAAAAGCCCCAACAAAATAAAAAACCCCACTAGCCTAAACTAAACTGCCAATAGCCCATAAAAGGGCCTTTTGCGGGGCATTGCCCCAAAGAAATCAGCTCTTTTACCTGTAAAAAAAAAAATACAAACAAGCCCCCAACAGTAAAACCCACCACCCACACAACCAAATCCCCCAAATAAAATCCTATCTAAAAAACCTAAGCTCCCCATTGCCCTGAAAAGGGCATTTGGATGGGAATTGCCCTTAAAAGGGCATTTAGCTCTTTTTCAGCCCAAACCCTAATCTAAAAATAAAACCCACCCAATAAACCCTTAAAAAACTGAAGACTAACCCCCGAAAATCCACTTACAGTTTTTGAAGATCGGACATCCATCCTCAACGAAGCCGGGAGAAGTCTTCATCCAAGCGGCAAGAAGTCCTCAACAAAGCCGGGAGAAGTCTTCATCCAAGCGGAAAGAAGTGGTTCTCCAGGCGGGCAGAAGTCTTCATCCAGACGCATCTTCTATCTTCATCCTTCCGACGCGGAGCGGCTCCATCTTCAAGACATCCGGCGCGGAGCATCCTCTTCATACGGTCCCAGCCGTACACTGAAGGTTCCTTTAAATGACGTCATCTAAGATCGTCATTCGGAATTAAAGGTGAAAAAATCCTATTGGCTGATGCAATCAGCCAATAGGATTGAGCTTCAATCCTATTGGCTGATCCAATCAGCCAGTAGGATTGAGCTCACATTCTATTGGCTGATTGGAACAGCCAATAGGCTTACAGCAAAACAATAAAAGCTTTTATTTGAACAAAATATGAACAATATTGCATACAAATAGCTGCATATACAAATAATACCTGATCTTAGAGACACTCCTATAATGAGTAATAAAATAAAGTCTGTGATGAATTAGCGGCAAAAATTTCTGAATGCAATGATTTGAGCAGTGTTAAAGAGTCTGATATCGCTGCAATGATCCTCAGGCAACGAATGTTCCGTTTGAAGGAATTATGCTCAGAACATGTGTTCTAGTTTGAAAAAGATCCCCTTTAAAGCAAATTGCTTTGAGAGCAGTCCAAGGTAGATACTGGGATAGAGGTGTTTGGTTCGTAAACACAATGTTTAGTTTGGTGGTATTACAACTCCTCTATGTCCTACTACCAAATCCGGTTTATAGGTCAGGAAACAAGTCGCTAATGTGAGAGCTGTATTGTTTAGCAAGTATCTAGAGATAGACAGATATAGCCGTTTTAAAAAAAAAAAAATATACCCTCACATTACAAATACAATTAAAAATCTACTATTACAAATAAAAACACACAGTTTAATAAAAAAAACACCCCAAAATAATAAAAAAAATCTATAAATAAACTACCAATAGCCCTTAAAATGGCTTGTTTGCCCAAAAAATAAACAAATTACCCCCTAACATTACAACCCCCACAACCACCCCCCAAGAATAACACCTAAGTAAAAAAACTAATCTACCCATAAAAAAGCCATAATCTTAACCCCCCCCCAAAAAATAACACTAACCCTAAAATCAGTACTCACCATTGATAAAGTGTGGTGAAAGATCTTCATCCAGGCGGCAAAACATCTTCATCCATCGCGGGCCAATCTTCCTCCCGGCCGCGGGTCCATCTTTTATCTTCATCGATGTGGCGGAGAGGTCATCAGCAACGTTGTCAGGGTTTTTCCCTGTTTTGTTTGCCATGTGCTGCTGGCAGCCATTTTACTCACCTCTCTTGCTGACTCTGGTGCATACTGTGTGATGCTGCTCATTTCCTGCACTTCCTTTTATGGCCAGACTGGTGTACATCATCCGTGTGAGACAGGATGCAGTCTCAGAATTGTGATGTCATCACTTATTATTTAAAGGGCCTCTGTTCCGTATGCTTTGCCCTTGCGTTGTCTAAGACCTGTTTGTGAGAGCTCCTGTATATTACCTGACTGTCTGACGTCCCTCCTGGTTCCTGATCCCTGGCTTGTTCCTGACTCTGCTGTTCTCCTTGTTCCTGATTCCAGCTCGTCTGACTACTCGCTTTGGTTCCTGACTCGGCTCGTCTGACTACCAGCTCTGGTTTTGATTCCTGGCTTGTTATTTGACTTGTGGACTTTTTATTATTTTTTGCTATTAATAAAGGTGTGATTATTTTTGCACTTCTCGTCTCAGTCTGATTCCTGGCACCCTGACAAATGTCCAGGCGACATGGAGCTCCTCTTTATGTGATCTACAGCCGCACACTGAAGATTGAATTCAAGGTACCCCTTTTAAATGGGGGTACCCTTGCATTCCTATTGGTTGACAAATTCAAATCAGCCAATAGGATGAGAGCTGCTTACATTCTATTCCCTGATTTGACAAAGTAGATTAGTTTTTGTTTTGTTTTTTGGCAAAAGAGCTGTTAACTTTAGGGCAATGCTGTACAAAAGGCCCTTTTTTTGTTTAAATCTTTTTTTATTGAAAGTGTTTTAGAAACAACAAAATAATATAAAACTCAAATCATGACATTAATTATATATTGTATATTTCCGTCTGTTTAAACAAATATAGTAGAATGATATAATAAATTTCCAATCCTTATTTCAGATCGTCAAATTTTATAAAAGAATGTCCATGATCCAAGAGTTTGGCCAGTAAAGAGGCAAATTATCAACCTAACCTGAAGTTTGCAATCAATGTCCATAGTCTCTTAACAATGGGAATATAACCTCTATGTGTAGATTTGGAAACATCAATATTCACAGACAGAATAAATAACATCGAAAAATTTGACAATAGAAGAAACTAAAAATAAAAAGGAGAGGCCGAGTCATTTGGTACTTATAAAGTGTCTTTTTTGAATTAAATGTTTCTTGTCTATTCTCTCACAGGTTTGGGTCCTAATCAGTTGGGTAATCTATTCCCACATCTAGCTGATTTATGTCAGAAGAAGTGGGTTAGTAGTGTTCCCTTTCAATATCCAGTAAAAACAGATTTTATGTACAGAGTCTCTATTATCTAATATCCAAGCTGCTGATTTGTACAAAGTATATGTTAAACTAATTTTATTAATAATTTCCACATGTGGGCATCCCTATTTTCCAGTATTTGGCTATGCAGGTCCTAGTTATAGTGCATAATATCCTAATAAAGGTATTGATAGGTTTGTTATAATAACTAATACGTTCGTGCAAAAGCACCTGAGAGATAGTGAGTTCAATGTTTACATCTAATAAAGAGCTAAGTAACCTGGATAAGGAATTCCAAAGCTCCCTAACTTTAACACAGTCTCACCACATGTGACAATATGAACCTGTTTCATTGCATCCTCTGCATTGTCTATTGCTTGTGGGGAACATGTGGGCCATCCTAATTGGGGTAAGGTACCATCGGAACACAGTTTTTATGGCATTTTCCCTAATACCTGCACTTAAAAGGCCTTTGTCAATTAGATGGAATGTTGTGGCCCATTCTAGAGTGTTATCCGTGTCTTTCTCCAAATCTGTCATAATCTTGGATTTGGTGCTAATATATGTAGATTGGATGGCAATATAAATTGTGGATATAGTATGTTTGGTGAGTGGGATTTACATATGGTTTCTAAACTTGTGATGGGTTGGTTTGTGACTTTGTTTTGGAATTTATGAAAAGATGAAGAGTTGAAGGTATAGGAACCAATGAAGTGTAAGGGGTGCTATTGTAGTTCGTAATTGATTGAATGTCATTAGTTTATTTGAGATCATTAAGTCTGCCACCCTATATAGGCCTTTATTTCTCCATTTGTCTACCAGTCTACGTGTATCTGGTGGTAGGAGATATCTGATAGGCATTATCCAAGAGTAAGTGGGTATCAGTTTGATTTGTTTCGCTGTTGTGTTCCAATTGGAGATTGTAGACTTCGTGGTTGGGGTGCTAACATGTTGGTGTGATTGATTTTGGGGGTATTTTTTCCCTTAGTATGTCATCAGGATTTTCCCGCATCCCCAATTCTGTTTCTAAGGTAGTCTATAGGGCTTCTGAATTATGTCTGGCCAATAATGTGGTTTGGGCTAGTCTCAATGCTTTGTAGTAATCTATCAAATTAGGGGCACCCCCCCCCAAAGTCTTGTGTCTAGTAAAATTTGGTAATGAAATTCCTAGTGATTATTTCCCTCTTATGTAAGTTATTAATTCAGATTGTAGTGTAGAGAGGACTGAAATGATAGTTTTGATCGGTAGAGCCCTAAAGACGTATAATAATCGTGGTAGTATGTTCATTTTTACTGCAGCAAGACTACCATACCAGGAGAATGAGTATGTGGTCCATTTTTGTATATCTCGTCTGATTTCTTTGAATATGGGTAGGTAGTTGTATTTGTATAGTTGAGAGTAGCTAGGTGTTAGATGGACTCCTAAAAAATTTAATGGAGTGTTTAGCCCATCGCAAATTGAAATTTGTTTCAATAATTTTCTGTATGTGGGATGGTAAAGACAGTGGAAGAGCTTCACATTTATCTAGGCTAATTTTATAACCTGATATATTGGAAAAAGCGTCTAAGAGATCAAATAAGTTGGGAAGTGAGATAAGCGGTCTGGTAATGGTTAGTAGAATGTCATCTGCAAATAATGTCAGCTTATATACATTGGAGCGAATTTGGACACCTGTGATATCTGGGGAATATACAAAGGGCAAATAGTAAGGGAGAGAGAGGGCATCCCTGTCTCGTGCCGTTGAGGATTGGGAATAGTTTGGATTTATAGCCTGCAGCCGAGACCTGTGTGGTTGGGTTTGAATATATTGCGTTGATGGCTGTAATGAAGGAACCCTCGAACACCATATGTTGTAGTAGAGATAACATACATTTCCAGTAAATTCTATCAAATGCCTTCTCCGCATCCAGTGACAGGAGCAGAGAAGGCGTTTTTGTCTCAGTTAGGTAGTATATAGTGTCTATTGTCCACCTGATGTTGTCAGGTGCCTCTCTATATTTTATAAAACCGACCTGGTCAGGTTCTATTAATGTGGGTAATATTGTTTTAAGTCAAGTTGCAAGAATTTTAGTAAAAATTTTGAGGTCTTGGTTAATAAGAGAAACAGGGCAATAATTAGAACAAAATTTAGGGTTTTTCCCTGGTTTGGGTTTGACAACAATTTTAGCTGTAAGTAATTTGGTAGGAATAGTGTGACCCTCAAGAATATGGTTAAAAAATGTAGTTAAATGGGGGACCAAAGTAGATTTAAATAGCTTGTAATATTCCCCAGGGAAACCGTCTGGGCTGGCAGCCTTGCCATTTTTAAGATTGCTAAAATAATGTCTGAAGGTGAAATCTGGGCGTTGAGGACGTCTCTATCCATTTGTGAGATAGAATTTAATCTAGAATCAGATAAAAATTAAATGCTTCGGTAATAGGGGAGTGAGTTACCTTTTTGCCGTTATAGAGGCCGCCATAGAAATCTGCAAAGGTATAGACTATTTCCTGAGTGTGAGAGGTTGATATACCGTTTAAATTCATTATTGAAGGGATAGCTGATGCTTTGTATCTTTCGACAATTTTATGGGCTAGGTATCTATCAGGTTTATTAGCATATATATAATATTGTTTTTTTAGTTTCAAGATTGTTTTTACTGCATTGGCATGTAGAATGTTGTTTAATGATTCCCGTTTTTTATTTAGGATAGTATGGATTGTTGTGTTCGTTTATGTTGTATTTCTAAATGAGTAATTTCAGTTTGGAGTTGTGTAATTTTCTCTTTTCTTTGTTTATTCAGTACTGATTTACAGGGAGTGCAGAATTATTAGGCAAATGAGTATTTTGACCACATCCTCCTCTTTATGCATGTTGTCTTACTCCAAGCTGTATAGGCTCGAAAGCCTACTACCAATTAAGCATATTAGGTGATGTGCATCTCTGTAATGAGAAGGGGTGTGGTCTAATGACATCAACACCCTATATCAGGTGTGCATAATTATTAGGCAACTTCCTTTCCTTTGGCAAAATGGGTCAAAAGAAGGACTTGACAGGCTCAGAAAAGTCATTAATAGTGAGATATCTTGCAGAGGGATGCAGCACTCTTAAAATTGCAAAGCTTCTGAAGCGTGATCATCGAACAATCAAGCGTTTCATTCAAAATAGTCAACAGGGTCGCAAGAAGCGTGTGGAAAAACCAAGGCGCAAAATTACTGCCCATGAACTGAGAAAAGTCAAGCGTGCAGCTGCCAAGATGCCACTTGCCACCAGTTTGGCCATATTTCAGAGCTGCAACATCACTGGAGTGCCCAAAAGCACAAGGTGTGCAATACTCAGAGACATGGCCAAGGTAAGAAAGGCTGAAAGACGACCACCACTAAACAAGACACACAAGCTGAAACGTCAAGACTGGGCCAAGAAATATCTCAAGACTGATTTTTCTAAGGTTTTATGGACTGATGAAATGAGAGTGAGTCTTGATGGGCCAGATGGATGGGCCCATGGCTGGATTGGTAAAGGGCAGAGAGCTCCAGTCCGACTCAGACGCCAGCAAGGTGGAGGTGGAGTACTGGTTTCGGCTGGTATCATCAAAGATGAGCTTGTGGGGCCTTTTCGGGTTGAGGATGGAGTCAAGCTCAACTCCCAGTCCTACTGCCAGTTTCTGGAAGACACCTTCTTCAAGCAGTGGTACAGGAAGAAGTCTGCATCCTTCAAGAAAAACATGATTTTCATGCAGGACAATGCTCCATCACACGCGTCCAAGTACTCCACAGCGTGGCTGGCAAGAAAGGGTATAAAAGAAGAAAATCTAATGACATGGCCTCCTTGTTCACCTGATCTGAACCCCATTGAGAACCTGTGGTTCATCATCAAATGTGAGATTTACAAGGAGGGAAAACAGTACACCTCTCTGAACAGTGTCTGGGAGGCTGTGGTTGTTGCTGCACGCAATGTTGATGGTGAACAGATCAAAACACTGACAGAATCCATGGATGGCAGGCTTTTGAGTGTCCTTGCAAACAGTGGCGTCACTAGGGTTGGTGTCACCCGGTGCTGTAAGTTATGGTGTCACCCCCCCCCAGAAAGCAGACACACACAAAAACACAGGCAAACACACATACAAACACTCAGACACACTTAAAACATACTCAGATGCACACACAAACACTCGGAAACACACTCAGACACACACACAAAAATACACACACAAAAACACTGAGACACACACACACACACAAAAACTCAGACACACACATACAAAATATGTAAACTGCACTGCATTAATTATAAAGCTCATGCCTAGAGCTGCTCCCTGGCTCAACAGAGCATCAAATGAAAGATAAACAGAGCACTCTAAAAATAAATCACTAAAGAAAAGTTTTAGGTGCAAACTATGAAAATTCTGCTCTCTGACTCTGTTCCAAGTCTGTCAGTGCACAGCCCCGGGCCGCGTGCCTACCACTTCTTATGGCCAATCACCTCTGCACTCTGCCCACCCCCAGACCCCCGCCCGCCCTCCTACCTGTTCAGTGTGCACTTAGTGTACCATAACCGTACCGATCTGGTGGGCATCATACGTGGCTCCTTCACTTTAGAGACAGTGTCAAACAGTCATGCGGTCAGGTGCAAGGCATCCCCTCATGATTTGCCAGTTCCCGTTTAGAGAGACAGCACAGCAGTGAGTGACTCCACTGCTCCACATGTCACTGAGCAGTGAGCACAGATAGGCAGGCAGGTTTAGGCTAGCAGCGCAACTTTGCAAGCCCCACGGCATGCCCACAACATTCATAGCGAAATTGGGCAGGGGAGAAGCAAAGTACAAACAAGCAAAAGCAGCCGGGAAAACTATTTGTTGAAATTGCAGCACTGGCTCAAGGGGCAAAAAAATTGTGTGTCTACATCTTCCCCAGTCCCACCAATGTTCACAAATGCCAGCCCCTCTAATAAAAAAAAATCCATGCATATCAACATTCTATTTCCTTGAATTTCAATAAAATTAAAAAAAAAAAAAAAAAAAAACATTTTTTTTTTTTTTTTTTTTTTTTTTTGGTGTCACCCCCTGGTGGGTGTCACCCGGGTGCGGCCCGCCCCCCCCCCGCCCCCCCCTAGTGACGCCACTGCTTGCAAAGAAAGGTGGCTATATTGGTCACTGATTTGTTTTTGAATGTCAGAAATGTATATTTGTGAATGTTGAGATGTTATATTGGTTTCACTGGTAAAAATAAATAATTGAAATGGGTATATATTTGTTTTTTGTTAAGTTGCCTAATAATTATGCACAGTAATAGTCACCTGCACACACAGATATCCCCCTAAAATAGCTAAAACTAAAAACAAACTAAAAACTACTTCCAAAAATATTCAGCTTTGATATTAATGAGTTTTTTGGGTTCATTGAGAACATGGTTGTTGTTCAATAATAAAATTAATCCTCAAAAATACAACTTGCCTAATAATTCTGCACTCCCTGTATTCTGAATTTATATCCCTCCTATATACGCTTTGTGGGCTGCCCATGTATTTAGTGGGTTAATAGTGGTATCTAAGTTAATGTTCCAAAATTCCATTAATTTCTCAATAGCTGTGTACCTGATTAGTGTTTCTTTGAGGAAGCTGGGATCGTAGGTCCACGATTTGGATCTTTTATTGTCTTGGACGCCATCCATAAAGAGAGTAACTGAGGAGTGATCTGACCAGGTACTTGTATGTATTTTGGAGGATAATAAAAGAGGAAGTAGAATCTGGCTGACATAGATGTAGTCTATTCTGGTATAGCAGCGATGAGCTGCCAAGTAGAATGTGGTGTCGCTAGTATTTCCATATAATGTGTGCTATGTAGCTATGAGCGTATGTGGAGCTAAAGTGTCCCTGATAGTGTTAACTATTTTGTTGTGTCTTTGATTTTTATTAGTAATTTTAGTGTTTTGGGTAGGTTTGAAGGGTGACATAGTAATATTGAAATCTCCCGCTACTATAATTTTATGTTGGGACCAATTTGTTAAAAGATGTGATATGTGATTAAAGAAAGTATGCTGCTTTTCATTGAGTGCATATATATTGCAAAGGATTATGTCCGAGTTACCTAATTGGCCCTTCACCACCAAATATCTACCTTCAGGATCTACTATCATGGAGTCGAAAGTAAAGTCTAAAGAGGAATGGATAAGGATGGAGACTCCTCTTTTCTTAGTTTCTGCTGTGGCGTGGTAGTGTTTTGTGAACATTTTAGACCAATATTTAGGGATTTGTGCTTTTATAAGATGGGTTTCTTGTAGGAAAAGGATATTAGCCACTAAAGTGTGATATTGGGTCACTACCCTTAGTTTTACATCAGTGTTGAGTCCTATCCTGTTGTGTGAGATTAAATTAATTTTCGTTGTCATAGTGACTGGGGGGACAAATAATCCAAAAATGTTTAAATGAATACCTGGTAGAAAATTAGACCTGGAACCTAAATTGATGTGTTGCAAAAAGAGAAGCATATATATTGGAAGACCCAACCTCAACAAGGAAAAAATAAAAAATAAAGCATATTAAATCTGAATAATAATAAACATTGAGTAAAAGAAGTCCCATCCTGTGGGAACCATACTAAACATAACTAATTGCATGTGACTAGTTACAATAACAAACAATTGGGGTGTAGAGAAAATTTCAATTTTAACTGAAAACAGTAAAAAATTCAGTAACATTAGTAACATTAGTTAACTTTTCATAGAACCTTAAATATAATATATTATTGCATACATCACCTATCATCTTTGCAGTTATTAGGTGAAATAGAGTCCGGTGGCAAATGCCACAGGTTGAGTGTCTCTGTTCATGTCTGCCATTTTGTCAGATATGGAGGTTGATATCCCCTCAGGTTTTCTGTTTCTTCCTATTGACAGTTAGCCTTTTTGATGGTCTAGTAGAGCGCTGTGGGAGTTGGGAACTCGCCATTGGTGTAAATTAAGATTCCTTTGGAATCATAGGAGGCTCGAGGCCAAAAAGTTGGCAAACTGATGGAATCTCCTCTTCCTTGATAGTAGTAGCTTTCCCATCTCTGATAATGTGTAGGGCCAAGGAGAATCCCCATCTGTATTGTATTTGATGTTATCTCAGCAGAGTGGTCAGTGGTCTCAATAGACTTCTACATTGCAATGTTCTGAGGCTGAGACCTTGAAAAAACTGCACAACATTGCCCTGAAATTTAAAAGTAGGATTATGTCGTGCTGAAGATAATGTCTTCTCTTTGTCTTGAAAAGTGAGCATTTTAACAAATATATCTCAAGGTGGTGCTCCTCCCTTTGGTTTAGCTGTTAAGGCTCTGTGAGCCCTTTCTATAATGAAACTGGATTCTTCATTACTGCCTGTAACAGTTTTGAAAAGCTGGTGTAGGTATAATTGCAGATCCTTGTTGAGTATTGATTCTGGGACACCTTTTAACCTGATATTATTTTGTCTTCCTCTATTTTCTAGATCTTCAATTTTATCTTATAGATCTTCAAGAGTTTGATACTGAAGATAAGTAGTCGGTAAAAGACTCTCTGTGTTCCTCTAAAAGTTCAATCCTTCCTCCTAGTTCAGCAATATCAGATTTTATTTCAGTTAAACTGCTTGTCACAGCCGTATGCATGGAATCGATCTTTTCCCATAACCATAGATGAGATGTCTTGTTTTGAAACAAGAGAGCGTAAATCAGCTCTTGTGGCAGGAATCTGATAATCTATTATGCTGAATCAAAAAAAGTAGTATATTCCTTGGTGTTTAGCTTAAAAATGACACCAGAGCTGAGTAAAAAAGAAAACTTTATTGTGAATCCATAAGATAGACGAGTGCTCCTTATAAAAGTTAAAAAATGGGAATAAAAGTTTGACCGGTTTCGGTCTCTGGGACCGTAGTCATAAACTTAAAAGCTACCTGCTGTGCAGGACATTTAAATGGAATGGTATCTTCCTATTGGAGGATCCAAACCTCCCATTTTCGTTAACTATTTGTTACTCAGTGCAATCAGAAAGACACATCAAATTAAAGCAGTGCATCACATCACATATTTCTTGTGCAAACCTAATACAAAGTATGGTCTGTTATTTTGTAGCATTCATCTTACATATGAATAATTATTACCATGTATACACATAAATGCACATTTATAAGAAATATACCAAAAATATTAAACCCAACACTAGATAAAAAATGGCTATTTATATCTATTATAGTATATCTGAAATTGGTAGTTAATAGACTATACCAATTAGCTTGTTTACCTATTTGTATCCCAACATTGATTAAATATTCACCTAATGTTTAGTACCAGACAAAGATAAAAAGTGTAATAAACTACTTAATCTTGAACTATTTTAGGGAAGCAATCTAGGGGAAAATTATTCAGGTGTGCAAGTCTTAAAATTACCAACAAAGATCATAGTGTTATAACTAGCCATATGATACATTGGACATTAGGACTAATGATTTCACCTATTCCAATAGTTTATAATGTCGAACTCAGAGTTGAATCCAACAGGCAGCAGGCTACCCAATTTGTGTATCCAGTAGATTTCCTGGCGTGCCAAAATCTGGAATTTATCACCCCCCCCTAGGGGTTTTTTGGATCAATTCAATAGCCTGTCACCTGAAGGAGCCAACTTCGCCATTATGAACCTCCAAAAAATGTCTTGACAGGGCAGAAACTGCTCTTTCCTTGCTGATATGAGCCAGATGTTCTTTTATCCTTGTTCCCACCTCTCTCGTGGTTCTGCCAACATATTGTCTATTACAAGAGACACATTCAACCAGGTAGACCATGTATTTGCTCTTACACTTAATGCAGCCTCTTGTTTCAAATGTTTCTCCAGTAGTTGCAGAAACAAAATTCCTAGAGACATGGATACATTCACAGGACCTACAGGAACGTTTACCACACCTGTAGGTACCCTTGAAGTGTAACCATGAACTCTCTCTCTGTTTAGTTCTAAGAAGACTTGGAGAAAGAATGTTGCCCAATGTCATATTGCGTTTATAGACAAATTGGCAACCTTCACTTATGGTACTCCTCAATTGTCTATCCCCTCTAAGGATAGACAAGTTCTTCCTTATGACATTACAGACTTGGTAGTACTGGTTAGAGTATGCCGTCACGAACAGAGGCTTCTGATGGGTACCCTGTTTATCAGTGAGACTTTCTCTTTTTCTTGGTATCAGTAGATTACTCCTATCAATTGTTTCTACTTCTCTGAAAGCTCTATCAACAACTTTCCCTGGGTAGTGTCTAGCTCTTAGTCTGTTATTTAGTTTCTCACTCTCTCTCCTGAAATCCTCATCAAGGGTACAATTACGTTTCACACGTAAAAATTGTCCCTTAGCTATTCCTTTAAAAACATGCCCAGGATGGTTACTTTGGGCATGTAAAATGGAATTTCCAGATATTGGTTTACGGAAGAGAGAGGAGACGACCCTTCTGTTCAAGCGATCTGAGGTCAAAGTGACATCCAAATAATTGATACTGGTTCTGTGCCATTCGTAGGTGAACCTCAGCTCAACAGAATTGAGGTTCAAATACTCCACAAAATCCTTTGCCAGTATTGGACCTCCAGACCAAACTATAAGGATGTCATCAATGAATCTCATGTACCTAATGACATTTCGGGAATAAACGTTTCCACCTCCAAAGACGTGGAACCGCTCCCACCACCCCATGAAAATATTGGCGTAGGATGGGGCAAATTTTGCCCCCATCGCGGTTCCACGCCTCTGGAGATAGAAATCATTGGCAAACTTAAAAAAGTTATGCTTTAAAAGAAATTCAATGACCCTTAATATGTATTCTTGATGTTCATCAGTAAGGCTTGTATATCTCTTAAGATAGAATTTGACAGCCTCCAGCCCATACTCATGAGGTATGGAGGAATATAGGGAGACCACATCTATGGTCAACCAACTATAACCCTCCTCCCACACCATTTCCTCCATTATGGATAGAGTGCGGGTGGTATCTCTCAAATAACTGGGTAGTTTTTTTTACCAGAGGCTGTAAAAATTGGTCAACCCACCTAGATAGTGGTTCTGTCAAGGAGCCGATACCTGCCACTATAGGGCGACCCCTAACATCCTCAAGACTTTTGTGGACCTTTGGGAGATGGTGGAAGATGGGCATTACTGGATTTTCCACCATCAGACAATCATATGTTCTTCTATCTAAAATGCCCATCTCCAAACCATCATCCAGAAGGTCCCTGAGTAATGTTTGATAGTTCAAAGTTGGATCTTTATTTAGGGGAGTGTATGCCTCAGGATCTCTGAGTTGTCTGTGGGCCTCGCCCTCATACATACTCCTGTCCAGTACCACTACACTCCCCCCCTTATCTGACTGTCTTATCACTATACTCTCATTGTTTTGGAGTGTTGTTATGGCCTCTCTCTCTTTCCTTGTCAGATTCGAGGGACTTTTATGTTCCTGTTTGGACAATTCAGTCAAATCCTCTACCACTCTTTTGTGGAATACTTCCAGGCTCTTCCCTCTAACCTGAATAGGGTAGAAATTAGACCTGGACCTCATCCCCACAGTTTCAATTTCATAGTTATTTGTGACCCCATTGTCATAGGATAAATCCTCTAAGTCAGTCAAGGTACAGACATCCTGAAATGTCATATTGTCTTGATTCGTCAGACTTGCCTGTTGTTGTATTTCTGGGGCCCTAATATCAGTATTAGGAAAGAATTTTCTGAGTGTTAAGTCCCTCACTAGTCTATTCCTATCTAAGATTGTCTGAAACAAATCAAAGTTCCGTGAGGGGACAAAACCCAGGCCATAATTTAACACTTTATTTTCAGCTGATGTTAGTACATACGTTGAGAGATTAATTACAGAAGTCTCCTTTATTGGTATTTCTGCCTCAAAGTACTCCTGTTGCCCCTCACTGGGTAGCGATGATTGCTCGACTCTGGTGGGGGTAAATCTACAATCCCTCTCCCCCCCCCCCCCTGTGGTTGTCTGGGGGCCCAGTGAAAAACCTGAGTTTCAGGAGTATCTGCATTTTGGCTTTGTCGACTCCTGGTATCTATATGGTAATGAGATCTCCCTCGTCCCCGGCGTCTGCCCCTTTTGGGTACTGCCCCTTTACTCTGGTGATCTTTAAGAATACCTTTTATTGGTTGTGCCTTGACTGTACCACCTACATCTCTCATCCTGACTTGTGAAAGGCTGTTGTCCTCAGGTTCAGAGCTTGAATAATCATCTGCCTCAAAACTTGAGGCAAATCTATCCTCATCTGTTAGATCAGGCTCTGTATCTGAGAACACCACCTTTTTTGTGGTTTCTGCCACATGTGTTCTCTGTCTCCAATTACCTTGTCTCTTATTTTTCTCTTTATTGTTAGTAATCTGATCATTCTGGCTCACACTCTGTCTATTAGACCATGCTCTCCCTCTCTCACGTTTTCGCCAAATATAGACTACTCCCTTATTGTAATCCTTCTGGTCTCTAATAAACTTAGAGTGTTTTGTCTGAATGATCAGCTTCCTAGATTCAGACATGGTTTCCTTTAGGATATCATCATACTTAGGATAAATTTCATGCTGTTGATACTTATTCATTTCAACCTGTAAATCCAGAATCTTAATCTTTACATCATTTAACAGCATATCCTTATACTCTATTAGGAGTGTAATTAATTTGAGTGAACAGTCTGTAAGGGCTTGATTCCACTTGTCAATGAAGGTAGTGTCTTTAATATCATAAGTAGGAAATTTATTAATTCTCAAGCCACGTGGAATCATTTTCAAATTGAGATATTTGGATAAAATCCTACGCCAATATTTTCATGGGGTGGTGGGAGCGGTTCCACGTCTTTGGAGGTGGAAACGTTTATTCCCAAAATGTCATTAGGTACATGAGATTCATTGATGACATCCTTATAGTTTGGTCTGGAGGTCCAATACTGGCAAAAGATTTTGTGGAGTATTTGAACCTCAATTCTGTTGAGCTGAGGTTCACCTACGAATGGCACAGAACCAGTATCAATTATTTGGATGTCACTTTGACCTCAGATCGCTTGAACATAAGGGTCGTCTCCTCTCTCTTCCGTAAACCAATATCTGGAAATTCCATTTTACATACCCAAAGTAACCATCCTGGGCATGTTTTTAAAGGAATAGCTAAGGGACAATTTTTACGTGTGAAACGTAATTGTACCCTTGATGAGGATTTCAGGAGAGAGAGTGAGAAACTAAATAACAGACTAAGAGCTAGACACTACCCAGGGAAAGTTGTTGATAGAGCTTTCAGAGAAGTAGAAACAATTGATAGGAGTAATCTACTGATACCAAGAAAAAGAGAAAGTCTCACTGATAAACAGGGTACCCATCAGAAGCCTCTGTTCGTGACGGCATACTCTAACCAGTACTACCAAGTCTGTAATGTCATATGGAAGAACTTGTCTATCCTTAGAGGGGATAGACAATTGAGGAGTACCATAAGTGAAGGTTGCCAATTTGTCTATAAACGCAATATGACATTGGGCAACATTCTTTCTCCAAGTCTTCTTAGAACTAAACAGAGAGAGAGTTCATGGTTACACTTCAAGGGTACCTGCAGGTGTGGTAAACGTTCCTGTAGGTCCTGTGAATGTATCCATGTCTCTAGGAATTTTGTTTCTGCAACTACTGGAGAAACATTTGAAACAAGAGGCTGCATTAAGTGTAAGAGCAAATACGTGGTCTACCTGGTTGAATGTGTCTCTTGTAATAGACAATATGTTGGCAGAACCACGAGAGAGGTGGGAACAAGGATAAAAGAACATCTGGCTCATATCAGCAAGGAAAGAGCAGTTTCTGCCCTGTCAAGACATTTTTTGGAGGTTCATAATGGCGAAGTTGGCTCCTTCAGGTGGCAGGCTATTGAATTGATCCAAAAAACCCCTAGGGGGGGTGATAAATTCCAGATTTTGGCACGCCAGGAAATCTACTGGATACACAAATTGGGTAGCCTGCTGCCTGTTGGATTCAACTCTGAGTTTGACATTATAAACTATTGGAATAGGTGAAATCATTAGTCCTAATGTCCAATGTATCATATGGCTAGTTATAACACTATGATCTTTGTTAGTAATTTTAAGACTTGCACACCTGAATAATTTTCCCCTAGATTGCTTCCCTAAAATAGTTCAAGATTAAGTAGTTTATTACACTTTTTATCTTTGTCTGGTACTAAACATTAGGTGAATATTTAATCAATGTTGGGATACAAATAGGTAAACAAGCTAATTGGTATAGTCTATTAACTACCAATTTCAGATATACTATAATAGATATAAATAGCCATTTTTTATCTAGTGTTGGGTTTAATATTTTTGGTATATTTCTTATAAATGTGCATTTATGTGTATACATGGTAATAATTATTCATATGTAAGATGAATGCTACAAAATAACAGACCATACTTTGTATTAGGTTTGCACAAGAAATATGTGATGTGAGTGATGCACTGCTTTAATTTGATGTGTCTTTCTGATTGCACTGAGTAACAAATAGTTAACGAAAATGGGAGGTTTGAATCCTCCAATAGGAAGATACCATTCCATTTAAATGTCCTGCACAGCAGGTAGCTTTTAAGTTTATGACTACGGTCCCAGAGACCGAAACCGGTCAAACTTTTATTCCCATTTATTAACTTTTATAAGGAGCACTCGTCTATCTTATGGATTCACAATAAAGTTTTCTTTTTTACTCAGCTCTGGTGTCATTTTTAAGCTAAACACCAAGGAATATACTACTTTTTTTGATTTTTCATCGTGGAGTTCTGGGACTCCATTCTGCCTTTTATTCCCTGGTTTACATTGGATTGCTGGCTTATTTCTTACCCCTAACTTGGAGGGAGGAGCATCAGGGTTTGTGCAGCTAGCTACGAGACCTTTATTCATACTACTGAAAGACCGGCAGAGACGGCCCACAAATTCCTAGAGCAGCGCTGCAGTTACCGCGAGAGTTCCAAGGAGAGGAGCCGAGATCAACGGCACTTACATCGGAACGCAAGTATTGCAAGACGTTCCTTGGAAGGAGGAACCGCGCACAGCGCTACCCACTAGAGGGACGCCCAGGATCCGGAGCAGTGGCGGTGAAACCAAGTACGGTATTTGACAACATTTTAACTATATTGTGGCTCGATATTGATAGCTGTTGGCAGCTACTAACGATGTGCTTATTTGTGAATGCACTGCTCAAGTTTAACACAGCTCTTTGCGAGTACTGATATTGTTTCAAAGAGGTGAACAAAGTTAAACACATTTAAGCTCCTATTACATACTGCCAGCTATCGTTGAACTGTACAAAACCTGATAAATTACGTTTATTATATACCGCTTGATGTCTGTCTGCAGCGCTTTATGTATTTGAGTGTGCAACTGATTGCATTTGGTCTCTATTTGCTAGCTGCTGGTTGCAAAGGTAACGACCCTGTTTATAGCTCCCAGCACCCACCTGATTCGTCTAAGAACTTTTGGTCCACTATTTTTTGTTTTTTCATTTAAAGATCTATTATGCTGGTTTCTGGATCTTGGTCTATATCTTCTTCATATTCTGTGTTAATCTGTGCTGCAGTTTTACCGCCTTTAGGTGGTCTAAAAAATTTGGTCATGGCTGAAGGCTTGTTTTTTAGCGGCCATTTTTAACTGCGTAGAGTGCAGGGACCCCTTCTATCTTGTGAAAATGAATCTCTTTGAGCTTTTTCTCTAAAATGAGTTAAGGTGGTTTGTGGTTTCCACTATTAGCTGAATTTTAAAATATTTTTTTCTTGAATGGAGGCAGGCTAGTTTGCAGGTTTTTATGTGTTATTGTATCTCAGTCCAGAGATCAAAGTGAGGGAGTTCAACTCTATTAACAGGTATTGAGGTGTTTGTTCAGTTTTATATCTTTGTATAATTCTGTGCTCTTAGGGATAAATGTGCATGCGATACTTTCAAGGTTTATTACTGGTCCATGGTGTTTTAGGCATTTATAGGCTTATTGTGCAGGATTTTTTAATGAAAACATAACAGTCCTATATTTAAATACTGAGTTATCCAGCTAATCCGCAAATTGGAGAGGACAGCGTGTTTAATGGCGATGTTCCTCAGAATAGAAGTGAGTTGTGGTCCACACATTGTCTGTAGCATGACTGATTAGCTTGTTTGGCTTGCGGTATGGATCTTTGCCCTCTTGTCTATTCGACTCGCAGGGGAGCTTTATTGCCCGCTATAATCACCCAGGATCTGGGCTGGTATGTACTCACTGCGATTTGTGAAACTAGGTCACGTGGTGGGTATTTAGGCCACAAGTGGGGCCTCGGTTTAAAAGTGCCGATTCCGACTCCTGACTAACTTCGCTGAAAGCTGTCAGTTCCGTTAAGCTCGGAAACCGATAATCTGTGTTCGCTGAGGTACTGCTGTAACAGATTGTCATTGATTTTTCTTTTCACCACCTGGAGCTCAGAGACTAAGCAGCCATCTCTGAGCGTGATCAGGCTCCGCCCCACAAAAGGCCCTTTTAAGGGTAACTGTTAGATTAGGGTTTTTTTTATTTTGGGGTGTTTTTTTTTGTTTTGTTTTTTAAAACGGGGGTATTATTTTCGATAATTTAATTTGTTTTTGTAAGGGTACAATTTGTTATTTTCTGTATTGTTATGGTTTTTGTTATTTTCAGTTATCTTCATTTTTTTTAATTCTATGTAATGTTAGGGGTTTTTTGTAATGTAGATTTTTTTATTTTTTGTAATTTTTTAGTTTTTTTTAGGTAGTTAGTATCTTTTTAATTTTATTTAACTCTATTTTAATTGTGGTTAAGTTAGGGGGTGTTAGGTTAGGGGGCTTAGTCATTAGTTTAATACTTTGCGTTGTGGGGGGATGGTGGTTTAGGGGTTAATAGTTTAATTAGATACTTTGCGTTGTGGGGGGTTGGCGGTTTAGGTGTTAATAGGTTAATTAGGTGTTTGCGTTGTGGGGGGTTGGCAGATTAGAGGTTAATCGGTTTATTAGGTAGATTGAGTTGTGGGGGGATGGCGGTTTAGGGGTTAATAACTTATTAGTGATTGCGATGTTGGGGGATGGAGATTTATTGGTTAAAATATTTATTTAGTATTTTGATGTGGGGGGAAAGCAATTTAGGGGTTTTGACGTGTCTGTTTAATTTTCTTTTTCCGGCTTAGATTTTTACGTGTGAAATTAATATTTTATTTATTTTTTAGTTATGCATGCAATATGATATACTGGTGTAAGTTACTGGTGACACCAGAAATGTGTAGTTGTGCACATTTCTGAACCTCGCTAGTTTTTCCGACTTACGGCAGTTTATCGTATAGCGTGTTATGTGAGTCATCCGATGTGCAAGGTGAACTTATGGGCGGCGTGGGTCTCAGCAGTTGCGTTGAAAAATACGCCACATATGTAATTCCGCCCAAAGTTTAAACTATTCATAGGTACAAAAAAGAGTTTGTAAAACTCTTAAAACTAATAAGATTCTCAGAAGAGAAAATGTCTTAACTATTAGACTTACTTTGACTAGATCTAGAACAAAGATCTGAATGTCAGAGACCTTATAAGAAACTTGCAGATATTTTAATTCTGAAAATTCTGAGAAATACTGGCAAACGTTTATCACACCAGGAAAGAGAAAAAAATCAAACTAGTGAAAAAAGTAACTTGTTACAGGCTACCTTTCCTGAATAAAGGTCTCTACTATCTTGTCCAAAAGGTTAGTTTATGAATCAAGAGTTCTGTTTTTTGAGCCGTTAAACTGATAGGCCTGAAATAAAAGAAAATGAGAACTTAAAAAAAGAAGGATACTGACTCAGTGGTAAAAACAAAATAAGACGACTGAACATTTAATTTAGGTCTGTATAACCAGTTCTTCATGATCAAGCTGGAGCAAAATCATAATTACTGACTAGTGTTAGTGTTTGATTTTAACTATGACTCTGAGTTAAACAAGAAACCATAAGGTCTAAATGTTAACTACGTCATAGATTCACTAAGTTGTAGAAAACACCTTGAACAAGAAATGCTTCCTCCAGGATGAAGAAACTGTAAACATGCAATTTGCCTCACAAAAGTTGTCTCCTTAAATGTGAAATGAAGAACGAGTGCTGTACTCAGTTCAAGTCAAATTCAAGTGACTTCCTGTATTGTTAAGGAAACTAGAGATTCCCCTCCAAAATTTAAAATGTGCCACAGCAGTGACATTGTCTAACGTGAAAACACAGAGACAAGTGGCTCATTGAAAAAAAGGCCAAATCTAAGAAATAAGAAGATTGCACAGACATTTATTGGTAATCTCGACACATTAGGAAGCCAACTCCCTGCGCTCTCAAATCTCAGACTGTACTCCAACATGAGAGACTGACTTCTTTAGAACTTATAGTCCAAAAGGGACAAATAAAGAACACCTCCATTAGAGTGGAGTGGAGAATAAACCACCTGGACTGAGATTGTGGTTTTGCAGTCCAAAAGGATTACTAAGGAAACAGATTATAATACTTGCACTAGCAAGCCAAATTGATAAGGCTGATATAGAACATGCAAAGGAACACCCTCAAGATCATATTTACCCAAAACGTCCATACTTAGAGTAAAGAATGGAAGAGTGAACAAGCTGTTCAAACTTGGATCTGCATTGATCTGTAAGAGAAAGACACATGGTACAGTCTACAAAGAAATAAAACTCATAATTGAGAAAAAACAGAACTTTCTGAAAAAAGTGTATCGCCCACCATGCCTGTGAAGAGAACTGTAAACTGTTGTTAAAAATACAGTTAAAGGAAAAAAATAGAATCTGAACCAAAATACTTTCTTTAGAAATTGGACAACTGAAATACCCAGAGATCTAATAACAGACAAAGAAGCTCCCAGAAGCTATATAAAAAGTCTGGGAGCTATAGTAAGTTCCAAATAAAGAGGCACAAATAGAAAGAGTATCTTTTAAAGTACATAAATTAGGATCTGGTGGTGGTGCTAGAGGATAGGAATATGAAGGAAAGCATCCTTCAAATCTATTGTGAACATAAACCTTGATGGACTAGGGTAAAATGGACCAAACAGAATCCACCTGGAAAGCAGGAACTGTGAGAAACCTGTGTTTTGAGATCCAAAATAGGCTGTAAAGTTCCCTCTTTCTTACAAACAAGAACAAATTTGAATAAAATTCCAAAAATTAGAACCGGAAATATCAACTCCTAGGTTCCAGGTCAAGGCTGAGAGAAAATAAAAGACTCCTGTCCATACAGTATCTTTCAGAAAAGAAGCCATAATAACCTTCCTTGAAGGAAATGTTGCCCTGAAGCCCATACTGTAACCATAGTCAATTACAATTAGACTCCATAGATTCTGGACATACTGCGACTAGGCCATTAGAGAAAAGAATAACCTAATATCTACCAGAATAGAATATGGATTGGTATTACAAGTTATTTACAAGAGGAAGAAGGCTTCTCAGATTCTTTGTCCTTATTCCAAATAATGCTAGACTTCCAGACAGCTCTGGAAAACCTATAAATGTGTGAAAAAGAGGAAATGTACGTTCCTAAATTTACTAAGGAATGAAATTGGCTATAAAAATCAGTATGTAGACTTCCTGGCCTGATGAAAGAAGCTCCTACATCCTAAAGGTCACAGTTGAAATAATGGTATGTAACCAAGGAAAATAAAGCCTTACCCAGAAAAAGTAGATATAAGTCTACCATAAAGACCATGTGTACTGACCATGAATTGAGCCACAGAGCTCTTCTCTCTAAAAGTCATATTTTGCTGAGTTTAGAAGATTCAAAAGAATTTTGAAAACCGTCAACAGCAAAAACTTCTGAAACTAGATCAGACAGCTATGTCAAAGATGTTGAAAACAGAGAACCCATTTGTAGAAAACAAGATCTTTATAAGGAAAGAATACAAAATTCTTATCCATAGGGTCCCTGGACAAAGAACTATCGTCAAAGGGAATAGTGAATCATATTGTTAAAGTGGTAATTGTCACGTTTTACCTTGGAAAAGATTTTCTAAAGCTCTAAAATAAAAGCTGTAAACAGAGCATGTTTTAAATCTCAGAAAACAAAGTAAAGTCCAGGCGTGGCCTATTCCTAGAAAATAAATTCTGAAAATAATCTCCAGAATGAGAAATTCATCTAGAGAAGTAGAAAAAAAATCAAACCAAATTGCATGATAGATTTTGCTTCAGCTGGAATAATAGTATTTTTAAGTTAAAAATACTTAAAGCCTCTATTAGCAAATATGTAGCTAAAGACAGTTTCTTCCCACAGTGGCAATTCTGGGGTTATTAATGCACCCATAAAGGCACTTCTTAAAGGCATCAACTGTCACATGGGAGACGGACTGGGGACAGGAGTACACTGTGAAAGTGGTGTAAAAAAATCTGCTTGACCAAGTTAGCCATACACTGTGTCACCTTATATGAATCATACTATAAGCTACTAACCAGTGGCATATGAATCCCTATAAATTGCACAAAATCTTCCCAGGTCACATTCCTTTTGATGGGGAGATTGTGGGGAGGTGGGATACCCCCTCCATATCTGGTGGACCTGCCCTGTTATTAAGCCCCTCTGGAAAAGAACGGCACAATTATGTGTGAGTTTAAAACTCTCAGATATCTCTTAACATAGCATTGTGTTATTCTCTGCTCCACAATAGAGGAGTGTTTTAGACTGTATCAATTATGTTAAAACCATGGAGGAATATGTTTATATCTCGTATGATTTGGGAGCCCTGGGATGCAGTAAGTTATAAACTAACTGAAACTCACTAGAGCTTACCTCAATAGTGACATATATATCGAGGGAAAGGACTAGTGGGTGGACAGGGAAGTTTCACCCCCACTTTTTCTTTCCCTTTTACCCTGGAGAAGCAACCTATCTTTGATTAGCTGGAAGTATGTTTTAGGCAGCTCCTTACTTGGCATTTCTACATAAAAGACCGAAGCAAAGATGTAAAGTTCTACTGTGTCCAGTAAATTGAAATGCCTTACTTTGTCTGTATTTGCATTGTACTGTGTGGATAATCAATAAAAAATCTTATTTAAAAAAACAAACAAACAAACAAAAAAAAAATCTAAAGAGGCGATATTGGACCTTTATTCAAGTAACCAAGGGAGTGGTTGCTTCTGTTCACATACCTTTTCAAGGGGGTTTCTAACTGGAAAGTATTACCAAGCAGGGCTAAGATTATTACAGTATTTTGTCATCTTCTATGATGTACATAATAAATAGTAAAGGGAGTCATAATTTCCAACTCACATTTCTTGTCCCATATACATAGCACTCACGGATGTAATATAGTATAACAGTAATTATTGCTCTATTATTAAATTGTAACTTTCAAGAAACTAAAAACTGAAAATGTGATAAAAACACATAAATGGGAATTGTGAGAGGAATCATGAGGGAAAAGAGTAGGATTTCTACAACCGTGGTGTGTTGGTAGCACTGTGTTAACAAATTGTAGGGTACTGCAATAATTAGCATGGGGTTTAAAAATTACCCAAATTATGCTAGACCCAATTGTAAAACACATTCGGCTAGATTACGAGTTTTGCGTTATGCATGAAAAAGCCTCATAATGCTGCTTTTTCACTACCGCTGCTATTACGAGTTTACGTAACGCCACAAAAATAACCATCTCCGCTCAAATCCATAAGTTAAACCCAAACCCAGTAGTTAATCATATATCGATAACAAAAACATCCCCAAATCACTTCAAAAACATTACACAAAGTACACTTACACTCATACAAACACTCCACAATATTTATTTTTCAGATTTAAAATTTTCATGTCAAAATAGAACGGATCAAAGTTACGAGATCTCGGGTGTTTGAAAAAAAAAGGAACACAAATCCATTTTACATTGACTTACATAGACAGACCGGAACATACACTCATCTAGCTACATCTAACTACAAATATTATCGCATACATACACAAATCGATACATACAAACAATATACAGCACATTACCTACATAAAACAGATTTTTATTTTATTATGAAATTAACACGATTTAGCTACTTTTTCACACCAGAACATGACGTCACTCACTTTACGCTCAACACAAGTGTTAAATTTTGTTTCTCTTCAAATTTTTCTCGTCCATTGACTTCTATGGGGAAGACGTGCTCGTGCACGCGACCGGCATATTTACCTAATGCACGCAAAATGATCAGACTTGAAAACTCGTAATACCAGCGTTACAATTGTGGTACTAACTCATTCTTTCTTGCGTTAGTCCCGCTATGACAAATAGATCAAGAAATTACTATTTCCCTATGGAGTTATGGGTTTTACTTGTGTGATCACTACATCATCAAATTCTTAAAGGAAATTAAATTACACCAACTACAAATCACTATCACCAATACGAAATCTGTTTTAAAAATTACATCATATTTAAACGGACAGAAAATACATTTTTACATTTCATTATTCACAAACAGTAGCCAATTGTAAACACGTCTCATTTACCTCTATTATAACATTTCATTTATTATTTATATGCTTGGATGAACAGCATATCTACATAGGCTCAACACATGATCATTGATGGATGCACATACATGCCTTTTGCCATTGACTCATACATGTGCATTGATATTCAGGCAAAAAAACAACATAGAAACAATGAACACATTTACATCATACAACTACATTGGAAGGATTCTCTCTTGTTATCACGAAACATCAATTATGGATTTAGTGTCCCTTTAACATCATGATTCACTCATAATATAACTTTAGGAATTATGTACAATAATAACATTTCATTAGAACATATTAGAGCTGTCACCTTTTTGGAAAGAACAACAATGCTATACTGCTTTATAGAAATCAGCATATGTGGAAGAGAATCACAATACATACATAGATGTACATAACACGCATCACACAACAACAAAGCACACATTTATCTTTTTAATTAGCACACAAGAAGAATTTTTAAAATACAACACAATGAAGATTTGCTAACTAGACAGGCAGGTTGCTAATATGATGACGTCATTCGAAGCTTCAACCATACAGATTACAACATTGGGACTGTACCGCCCCTTTCAGAAGTTTCTCACTCAATACTTCATACAGGGAGTGCAGAATTATTAGGCAAATGAGTATTTTGACCACATCATCCTCTTTATGCATGTTGTCTTACTCCAAGCTGTATAGGCTCGAAAGCCTACTACCAATTAAGCATATTAGGTGATGTGCATCTCTGTAATGAGAAGGGGTGTGGTCTAATGACATCAACACCCTATATCAGGTGTGCATAATTATTAGGCAACTTCCTTTCCTTTGGCAAAATGGGTCAAAAGAAGGACTTGACAGGCTCAGAAAAGTCAAAAATAGTGAGATATCTTGCAGAGGGATGCAGCACTCTTAAAATTGCAAAGCTTCTGAAGCGTGATCATCGAACAATCAAGCATTTCATTCAAAATAGTCAACAGGGTCGCAAGAAGCGTGTGGAAAAACCAAGGCGCAAAATAACTGCCCATGAACTGAGAAAAGTCAAGCGTGCAGCTGCCAAGATGCCACTTGCCACCAGTTTGGCCATATTTCAGAGCTGCAACATCACTAGAGTGCCCAAAAGCACAAGGTGTGCAATACTCAGAGACATGGCCAAGGTAAGAAAGGCTGAAATACGACCACCACTGAACAAGACACACAAGCTGAAACGTCAAGACTGGGCCAAGAAATATCTCAAGACTGATTTTTCTAAGGTTTTATGGACTGATGAAATGAGAGTGAGTCTTGATGGGCCAGATGGATGGGCCCGTGGCTGGATTGGTAAAGGGCAGAGAACTCCAGTCCGACTCAGACGCCAGCAAGGTGGAGGTGGAGTACTGGTTTGGGCTGGTATCATCAAAGATGAGCTTGTGGGGCCTTTTCGGGTTGAGGATGGAGTCAAGCTCAACTCCCAGTCCTACTGCCAGTTTCTGGAAGACACCTTCTTCCAGCAGTGGTACAGGAAGAAGTCTGCATCCTTCAAGAAAAACATGATTTTCATGCAGGACAATGCTCCATCACACGCGTCCAAGTACTCCACAGCGTGGTTGGCAAGATAGGGTATAAAAGAAGAAAATCTAATGACATGGCCTCCTTGTTCACCTGATCTGAACCCCATTGAGAACCTGTGGTCCATCATCAAATGTGAGATTTACAAGGAGGGAAAACAGTACACCTCTCTGAACAGTGTCTGGGAGGCTGTGGTTGCTGCTGCACGCAATGTTGATGGTGAACAGATCAAAACACTGACAGAATCCATGGATGGCAGGCTTTTGAGTGTCCTTGCAAAGAAAGGTGGCTATATTGGTCACTGATTTGTTTTTGTTTTGTTTTTGAATGTCAGAAATGTATATTTGTGAATGTTGAGATGTTATATTTGTTTCACTGGTAAAAATAAATAATTGAAATGGGTATATATTTGTTTTTTGTTAAGTTGCCTAATAATTATGCACAGTAATAGTCACCTGCACACACAGATATCCCCCTAAAATAGCTATAACTAAAAACAAACTTAAAACTACTTCCAAAACTATTCAGCTTTGATATTAATGAGTTTTTTGGGTTCATTGAGAACATGGTTGTTGTTCAATAATAAAATTAATCCTCAAAAATACAACTTGCCTAATAATTCTGCACTCCCTGTATACGTAAACAAGAGTTTGGAAGATCTTCATTATTATAGCGATTTCAATGGGACAAGTACAATATTGACATCTCGCAAATCACTTATATATAGAATATTATAGATGTCAGTCGGAAGATCTTCATTATTATTTCGATTACAATGGGACGCGTAAAATATTAACATCTCACAAATCACTTATACAGTATATAGAATATTATAAATGTCAGCTGGAAGATCTTCATTATTATTGCGATTTCAATGGGACGTGTACAATATTGACATCTTGCCAATCACTTATATATAGAATATTATAGATGTCAGCAGTTACTTTATCGTTTAGAAACAATATTGCAGCAACATTGATCGATCTGATTCTATGCCATGTCTATGCACATTATACACAAGTATGCACTTTCATTCATGTTAGCGTGGACGTGTGCTTTTTACTATAAGATCACGTTTAATAAGTATTTATTACGCATATGAACAAACATTACAAAGGTGCACTGTATATGTTATATTTTACAGTGATTGGAATGTACACTGAGCGCCAACTACATAGGACCCTTAGCTCTAATATATTGACCCCTAGCGGTCAAAAATGTAAGGAGAATCAGAAGAAATAATATCAAAGCGCCAAACAACAATGGCAGGGTCAGGATGGTATACTTTGAATGTTAATCAAGTATAAATTGTGAAACAATGTGACAATTTTAAGACACTTTATTATAATAAACAATTTAAAACAATATAAGAATATAAAACAATGTTGGTTTAAAACATGTTACATTTAGAACAAATAATCAAGGATCCGAGATTTTACAAAGGATGACAAAAATACAATACAATATTGATGATTAAAATGTCGGCCTGTGTCGTGGTACAGCAGTAAATATGATGTCTGAAAAATGGAGGTGTTTACTTAGTATTGAAAGGTGTATTCCTAGTAGATGTATATACGATAAATATGTAGGATGGTGATAAATAAGTTTGAAGAATAAAAATAATGTGAACTTTACAAATAAACAATGTTGAAAAACTGTTCAAAAAAAGAATAAACAGAGAACAGTGTCAACAGAAAAAAAATTTTTGAATGTTTCCCAAAAGGAAGTCCAAACTGTGTTCGTTAAAATGTCAATAAAAAGTGAATCAGCAGTTTCCAAAAATAGTGAAAATGTATCCAGTGAAGTGTACAAAAATGAAAAATGTATCCGGTGAAAAAACGATTATGAAACCAAAAAGCAAAAAGCAAGTGGTTAAAAAGTGGTAAAAAAGAAGAAAGTCTGTTCAAATTTGTGTTGGTTAGTCACACAATCCAAACGAAAGTTAAATGTGGGGGTAGGAGTTTTCTCCAAAGTTGAGGGAACTATTGTGTCTTCAGAAATAGATATAACTTGTTTGCAGATGAAAATCCTTCTGCCAAAAAGAAAAATAACAATAGTGTAGATGGTTTTTTTAAAAATAGTATTATCAGAATATCACTCACCAGTCAACGCGTTTCGGTCATCCACTGACCTTTATCAAGACTCGCAGCAGTCTTGATAAAGGTCAGTGGATGACCGAAACGCGTCGACTGGTGAGTGATATTCTGATAATACTATTTTTAAAAAAACCATCTACACTATTGTTATTTTTCTTTTTGGCAGAAGGATTTTCATCTGCAAACAAGTTATATCTATTTCTGAAGACACAATAGTTCCCTCAACTTTGGAGAAAACTCCTACCCCCACATTTAACTTTCGTTTGGATTGTGTGACTAACCAACACAAATTTGAACAGACTTTCTTCTTTTTTACCACTTTTTAACCACTTGCTTTTTGCTTTTTGGTTTCATAATCGTTTTTTCACCGGATACATTTTTCATTTTTGTACACTTCACTGGATACATTTTCACTATTTTTGGAAACTGCTGATTCACTTTTTATTGACATTTTAACGAACACAGTTTGGACTTCCTTTTGGGAAACATTCAGAAATTTTTTTTCTGTTGACACTGTTCTCTGTTTATTCTTTTTTTGAACAGTTTTTCAACATTGTTTATTTGTAAAGTTCACATTATTTTTATTCTTCAAACTTATTTATCACCATCCTACATATTTATCGTATATACATCTACTAGGAATACACCTTTCAATACTAAGTAAACACCTCCATTTTTCAGACATCATATTTACTGCTGTACCACGACACAGGCCGACATTTTAATCATCAATATTGTATTGTATTTTTGTCATCCTTTGTAAAATCTCGGATCCTTGATTATTTGTTTTAAATGTAACATGTTTTAAACCAACATTGTTTTATATTCTTATATTGTTTTAAATTGTTTATTATAATAAAGTGTCTTAAAATTGTCACATTGTTTCACAATTTATACTTGATTAACATTCAAAGTATACCATCCTGACCCTGCCATTGTTGTTTGGCGCTTTGATATTATTTCTTCTGATTCTCCTATGTTATATTTTACACTTTCACATTACGATTCATTGGGGGAAAACAAAATTTCAGCAAACACTTGAAAAACGCCCACTTTGAAAGCATTCACGCTGCTCACATACAATCAAGTGTATACAATCAGCAATCATTACGAACACGCTAACATTGGACATGTTGCACTATAAATCCCCCAAACAACATGGCCAAAGCGTCCCTTGTGATCGACATTGCATCAAATCGCTTTTGTGTTTTTGCATACTTTGTTACATACTGTTTGGCTTTGTGCTGCTTAGCTTGGCAAATATGGATGATCCGCAGTTAGTTGTTGCTGGTGCTGCTGCACAAGTTGTGTTCAACCGAATCAGGCAGGCTCGGCGTCTCCAAGAGAGACAAAGGGCTCGTCTGGTTTGAGGTCCTCCTTTTTACAGAGTGAGGCCCACCTTGGATAACATGAGCGACTTCGAGCTTAATGACAAGTATAGGTTCAATTGCGATCAGCTCATTAGCCTTTACGATGTACTTAAACCTCATATGGAGCCACGTAGACGTATGTGAACTGCAATCCCTGGCATGACCAAGATGCTAAGTTGCATACACGTCCTGGCCTCCGGAAGTTTTCAATCCGGAGAGTGGTACATGCATGGGCTTTCTCAGGGTACCTTCTCTGTGGTTTTTGACAACTTTCTGGACACCATGGTACGAGTCAGTAAGCATTACATAGGATTTCCACAAAATGATGGCGATTGGAGGAGCATGAAGAGGGAATTCTATGCAATAGCTCGAATACCCAATGTCTTGGGAGCAATAGATTGCACCCACATTGGCCTGCGTGCTCCAGCAGATAACCTGCCCTTCTGAAATCGCAAACACTTCCATAGTCTGAACGTGCAGTTTGTTTGTGACGCACGGACGCAGATTATGCGGGTGTGTGCGAATTTTGGCGGGGCTTGTCATGATGCCCGCATCCTTAGACAGTCGTCCCTGTGGCGGCAGTTTGAGGGCAGACAGTTTCCGCATGGCTGGCTTGTTGGTGAGTACTTGTGCACAACATGGTTAATTAGACAATTGCCACTGTAATGTTCAAAAACAGTTGTGTTTTTGTAATGTGCAAAATGTGCAGCTATAGGATGCGCTTTAACCATTTCTTTCTCTTTCAGAAAATTGCTAGTTTTAACCATGTAATTGTCTCTTTCAGCAAATGTCTAGTTTTAGCTCCAAACAGATATGTAGCATGTCCTAGCTTAAATGTGCAGCTCTAGGATGCAATTTAACCATTTCTGTCTCTTTTAGCAAATGTCTCGTTTATGCGAAATACGCATATGTAGCATGTCCTAGCTTAAATGTGCAGATATAGGATGCACTTCAACCATGTAATTGTCTTTCAGTATATGTCTATTTTAGGCAATTTTTGTGTACACAAATAAATTGTATTTTAATATAATAATTTTAACAATATTTTTAATCTTTGACATTTTGTTATGTTCATTATTTATAGGTGATTCGGGTTACATGAGCCGGCTCCTCAAAATGCAGTTACGATGTCTAGACAGGTCTGGAGGAGCCCTCCAATACAACCCTAGTAAGGTGGCAAAGATCATTATAGCCTGCAGCGTCTGGCATAACATTGCTCAGCGGGCTGGGATGCTGCAGGCCGTCCAAGCGCCCCGAGACCTCCTCCAAGATGAGGAGGACGACCCTGTTCTAGAGGGGCCATTCCAGGACAAGAGGCTTAATGTCAGAGACAACATCATCAATCACAACTTCAGGCGGTAAATACTAGAAGTTATATAGGAGCATTGCGAATATGTGTGAATTTTAGGGGAATGAGAAGTAGAGAATTGTGCAAACATGTTAGGATTGTTCAACAAATGATTATCAAAATTTAATTTTTATATTTTTATTATGATAGGTAATTTAGACATCAGATGATTCTGGCATTGGCTCCTGTAATGACTTCGCCACCTGATTTTCAAAGACAACATTAGATGGTAAGTATACACAATGTATGGACTGGGGGGGTTTGCACAATGATCCATCATATGGCATACAATGTTAAATGTAGTATTTAGTTTACACATTACTAGATTTTTAGATAATCAGAAAGGGATACTCTAGCAATACTATGTGATTCTAAGTCATACATCAGTGGTTAGGTCTGCACAATGTATGACTCAGCTTTACACTTTAATTGATAGTACATAAAACAAGCTGTAACACATGCTTAGTAAGCTTTTGATAAAAATAGTTTAAGAAATGTTTGGGGGGGATGCAGAACCAAGTCACACATTTTTAGTAATGATTTTATTTACACTTAATCTTCAATTAGGGAGATTACTTCATCTACAGACTGAAAGTGAAGAATTCCAGACTGAAAGTGAAGAATCCCATACTGAAAGTGAAGAATTCCATACTGAAAGTGAAGAATACCAATGTGATCATGTCTGTGGCATTGTCTTTCAACTGTGCTGACTTTGAAAAACATACTAACACACGTTCACATGGTAAGTGGCAACAAATCTCTGGAACAAGACTGGGGATGCAGGATGTATCTTATGGGAGACACTTATGGTTGATATTTTTTTAAAATTTTAGATGGTATTTCACAATCCTCTATTTTGAAAATGATGAATATGACACCTAATCAAGATAAACTGATATTTTGAAGAGAATTGCCTTTCAAAGACCATACATCCAGGTTAGTTTGCACAATGCATGCTATGTATGAATCATAGGAGGAAGAATGTTCACAGAATTCAGAATATATACATGTCCTATTTTAGAATATGTTTATTTTATATACATTACCCCTACTTTGTGCTAGAGAGGACTCAGATTCTGATCAATCAGACAAAGGGATACATTTTATAGTTGACATTTAGGTATATTATTATTTTAATGGACATGAAATATTACATTCAATTATGTCCCTCATACAATAGAATAATTTTATATTTTCCAAGTTTTGATATGCATTATTTTGTCTAATTGTAAATGCTAATATGTGTAATTAAAATATTGATTAGACAATTTTATGTGATTATTTGCAAATTATGGATATAGATTTCAAGTGAACCTGTTTTTTAATATCAAGACAAACAATACATGTTGGAACATAGGCAGAAGATGAATTTTCAATAATTAGATTTAAGGAATATTTTAAGACATGTGTTCATAAAATAACCTAAATAACTAATGTTTTGAATATGTCTTTTCTTTCTTTTTCAGATTTTTATTTTTGATGAATTCCAATTTTTTTTATTTTTTGTTAAATAAATGTATTTACATACGATATTTTTCTGTTTTATTTTATTTAACATATTATTTGAGACATCCCTATCACAGTAAGATAAGAAGAAATACATCCATCTAATATCTTGACATGTAAACAAAATACTAGTCACATGACTGTTAAAGTATCTATTTTTCTGGCACATGCCTGATATCAAGTAGACTCATTTAGATTAATTTATATAATGTAAAAATATCAACACAGCTTAAGCAGATAATGTGAAAGTCAAGTATCTTACAAAATTTAAGGTGGAGTTAGATACAGCCATCTATGATTTGATTGTGTGATTTATAGATGTTAAAATCATAAAATGTTTCTGACGAGGATATGTAGTATAGATTATACATAACAACTTTGATGATTTCAATTTTATATTGGAAGGTAAAGTTTTCCGCAATTGAAAGCAGTATTATGTTAATTACTTAATATATAGCAAGATCGCTAAATTTTTATCACATATTTGTATATATATATATAAATAAAAAATAAATACTTTTTCTCTTCGTGTTCGGCCGCTTATAGCTCCTCCCTCCAGTTAGTTCCTGGTTTCTTTGTGTATTACGTATAGAGCGTTCCCACCAGCTCTATACGTATTGTAAATGCGCGTTCGTGATTCTCTGAAAGCTTGCGCATGCGCACATCAAGCCGTAAAACATATATCACACAATCCAAATAAAGATTAAAACACAAAATACGTATTGAGGACGATTTGCGCATGCGCTAAGCTTGAACGAGCACGGCTTACAAGATACAGGAAGTGTAGCTAACGCATGCGCACAATGAATACAAATGAAGTGACGTCAAATGACGGCCACCTAACGGCCAGACATAGGATTGGCTACTCGAAGAACGTGACCTAGGTCCCAAAAAAAACAAAAAACGGGCAGATTACAGAACGATTAGTTTCCAGTGTAAAATGGCTGATAAATCGGTAAATATTCAGAAATAACAAAATTGATTAATTAAACTACCCTTAATTTTTAGGCTATTTACATTTGCAATAATCTAAACATGCTAACTTTACCTTCACTTTAAGAAATGAAAGTGTTTAAACTACACTGTCACTTTAATGTAAGAAGTTAATGTTATATTTACATTCTAATCTCTATAATCTTTCTTGCGTATCCAAAAACATTATTAAAATAAACATAGGTTATTATGGTTTAATTATTAGCAAGGTAATATATTTGAAGTTATCTTTAAATAAAACATAAGTTAATTTCACATTTCTACCAAGCTAGTTATTGTATGCCATATTGATGACTTTTCACTATAGTGGAGTCATTTGAAGGGTCAGTTAACTATCGATATATCAAAATAGAATTTCTAACAATTATACTCTTTACCTGTTGGATAGATATCACATATCTATAGGTATTTCTGTTACCCTTTATTTTAGTTTATTTATCCAATGTTAACTCCACATATTCATAATGGTTTGGTCCTTAAAGGGACAGTCAAGTATAAATTAAACTTTCATTATTCAGATAGGACTTTTAATTTTAATCAACTTTCCAATTTACTTTTATCATCAAATTTGCTTTTTTCTCTTGATATTCTTAGTTTAAACTAAACATAGGTAGGCTCATATGCTAATTTCTAAGCCTTTGAGGGCTGCCTCTTATCACATGCTTTTTAAATCTCTTTTCAACACAAAGAGACAGAAAGTACACGTGGGCCATATAGATAACACTGTGTTCAGGCACAGGGGGTTATTTAAGATCTAGCACAATACAATGCTAAATTTAAGACAATAGATAATAAACAGTCACAGTCATGTGATCAGGGGGCTGGAAGAAGGTTCCTAGATACAAGGTAATCACAAAGGTAAAAAGTACATTAATATAACTGTGACTGGGGAATGAGTAATAAAGGGATTATCTATCTTTTAAAACAATAACAATTCTATGGTTGACTGTCCCTTTAAAGGGACATTAAACACATTTTATTTCATGATTCTGACAGAGAATACATTTTTAAACAACTTTCAAATGTAATTCTATTATCTAATTATATTCATTCTTTAGATAACCTTTGTTAAAGAAATAGCAATGCACATGGGTTAGCCAATTACACAAGGCATCTATGTGCAGACACCAATCAGCAGCACCTGAGCCTATCTAGATATGCTTTTCAGGAAAGAATATCAAGAGATAAAAGCTAATGAGATACTAGAAATAAATATTTAAACATTGAATTATCCATCTAAATCATGAAAGTATATATTCTTGTTTAATGTCCCATTAAGGTAAAGCTGTATAAATACAGCCATTGTAAGATAGTTCATTCACAGTGGGGCATACAATACATAAGACAATACAAATATGCTTTATTCTCATGTTATCATAAGTTTGAAAAAACCCAGATGCATAGGTTTATGATCAGCAAATCATTGCTGGGAAATATCTACTTATTTGTGGGTGGGCAACAATGCATATTTACAATGATTAGAGAGATGTCTTTAGATAAATTTAAAGATTGCATATTTGATCATTAAATGGACATTAATTCAAAACCATTTCTTTCATGATTCATCACGAAAATATATTTTTAAATATTAAAATGTACTGTGTGGTGGATGCACTTGTGTGATTGGATCAACCATGTGCATTGCTATTTCTTCTGTAAAGCGTATGTAAAGAATAAGCTAAATAGATTGCATTACATTTTAATATTTAAAATTGTATTTTCTCTCCAGATCCGGAAATCAAATATTTGGGTGTAATGTCCCTTTAAAAATAAAGAAGCCCTTGACTATGTCCCAGGCGCTTCTGAACAGGGGATTCCCAAAATTTATATCACTAATTAATACATTTATTAAAATTCTATGCATTACAGCCAGGATGTGTATAGCTAGGTATTGGAAGGAGGGCAGTCCTACATGGAAGGAGATAATGGATAAGATTCAAGATGTCTACACTTTATCAGAAGGAGCCTCGCGAATTCAGGGCACAGTAGACCAGTTCCAGAAAATCTGGTATTATTGGAACCTAAATGGTGTCTCAAGAAATAGGGGAGGTACGAATTAGATAAGCAGAAATAACTATATAAGATAAATGGACGGACACATCCTATAAGACACTAAACTAACTAAGATACTTATTCAGGGACCTAATGGAAACTACTCATTAGATATTCTAAAATGAAAAATGACCACACAGACTAGTTTTATTAGTTTTATTAATTTTAATGGTTTATGAAGTTTCTGTGTTAAATTGTTAGAATTTGAAAATTATTCCTAAGGCATGATCTAGACTGTATAAGACTTGCAAAATCTCAGTTGTACTGTATATCGCATCTGAAATGTGTTATTACAATGTAATATGTGTAAAGAGGCTGAGGGCAAGACTGTGATTGCATCAGAATGTAAACTAAGTATGCCTTATGGATCGAAATAAAATTCCTTTTAACATAAAAATAAAGACGCCGTTGCCTAATAAAATATGTGAGCAGTTCAGACCAATACAAGCTCGAGGTTTATTTACTAATAATGAACAAACGTGGATTTTAAAATCTATAAATATTTTATCCAAGTTACGTCCATTATAAATACAAATTACGCATTTCAGAAATATAGCATGGTAAACGTATCTTGCAACATGAGATTCACATCTTTGAAAAATTCTATTCTAATGTCACACACTAGCACACAATCAATGTGCATTGTTGGGATTATGAATACATTTAATAGAGCAATGTCAATACTTCACAATGAGTCACAATATTTCTTTAATAAACAATGAATACATACAATGTTTACGTTTTACAATAAAAAATATTTATATTAAATAACATGATCAATATTAAACATCCAAATATGTAAAACATTTACTAATGTGACTGGATTATATTTACTATTGTGACTAAAAATAAAATCGAGATCAAATGTAAACAATATATTAATATTTAACGGATCACGTATATTAAATCTGCGTCACACATATACGCATAACAGTCCCATAAATTACAAATAAGTCTACATGCAAAATGGAAGTTACAAAGATATGAAACATTAAGGAACGACCAATCGGAGTTCATCACACAAACATATCTTGAGTCAGTATGGCCTCACAGACATGATAACAAAATTTCAATATTTTATCCAATCAGATGTACAGATACCATGTCCCATGGTACATATCATGATTACTTCACCATATAAAAGTCCATTACACGTTGCCATTTTTGTCAGTTCTCTAATGCCTGCTGGTCTATTGATCGTGATATATATATATATATTATATTTACAATAAAAATCAACTCGGCAGGCATGATATCTCCCAGGTTCAACACGGTCGAGGACTTCTATCCACAGCTGTTTGGGAACAAGAAGAAGTCGAGAAAGCAGAAAATTAGGAGTGCCCTCTGGTTGTCTGTCACCAATGATGTTAAATTGGTGTGTGACATCCAGAGGACCCCGGAGCAAATCATGCGGAGATTCGGGGATATGAGGTTGCGGCTCCGCAAAAAAGTCAGTCTCACGAGGGAGTGGGTAAAAGACCATCGGAGGGATGGAAAAAGGATCCACCCCCACGGAAACTATACCTGCAACCTTATGAGGACACTTTATGCACCCTCATCAATCTCCGTTTCCCCAGCAGATTTGCATCCGCTCGCTCGTCGAGTTCTTCTCCTTCCCCAGCTGCTGGATCTCAAACTCCCGACCCGGAGGCCAGTGAAGCAGCTTCTCCGATCGGTGACCTGGGAGAAGAAGGAAGAGAATATGACCAGGTAAATATCACACTTTATATAATATATTAATATTTTAGTATATATTTAAGCAATGTGTATATAGTCATATATTCAATCTATATAGATCTCACAACACACGCTACATATGATGTTTAGATATCTGAATTAATATTCGTCACACATGAAATAGGAATGATGTTTCCTGCGCTCTACAGAATATGCGTCACAGAGCGAAAATGGTATTGCGCATCCGTGAAATCAAGATCATCAGCCATTTCATACATTGAATATCCAATCATACCAAAGTTATAAATATTTATTGGTATCATTCAATATAAAAAAATATCTGATTTAAATATAGTAATACACCCAATTGCAAATATATTTGAAGTCTTTATAAATGATACTCATCACACTACTATATCCAAATCAATTCTGAATCACAGATGCGCAATTACGATTTGAAGAAGATATAATTGCGCACACACGTGAACATGTGCTTTCTGTAACAGTGGCAATCACGGATGCGCAATTCCGCTTTGAATCATTGCGCAATGATCACAAAAGATATAATTGCGCAGAGACGAGAACATGTGTTTGCTGTAACAGTGGCATTGCTTTAGACATGTTGGTCAAATGTATACGTGAATTAGTATATATGTGAAGAATACAGTATCCTTATGTACAATCTTCTACATTAGAAAAGCTATACTAGCAAGATATAAATAAAAATTGAACAATGTCTATCAATTGATGACAATGCAAGAAGACAAAAAATGACTTAAAGCGACAGTCAACAACATAAAAGATTGTAATTAAGAATACATGATGTCTTTATTTATACATTAATTTATAAAACAATAAACTTACGTGAATACAAATATAATTTTACTTTGTCAATTAGAATAAAAAAATCTGTTTTTTGTGTCCATGGCCTGATTTGTATTAATGATATCCAATCCTTATTGAATATTTTACAGATATGGATGTTGGTGCTGGAACCTCAAGCCCGTGTTCGTCACAGTATAGTATGTCTCATTTTAATTTACCTTTCTCTTACAAACTTTGACATAACATTACATAATCCATTCACATTGATCTATATTAATATCGATATTTGAATTCTCTTTTCTTGTTATTTTAAAATAAGAATCACAAATCAGAGTTTGGATTCCATTGTAATACAAATCTCAATTTATGAGTATTTGAAGATATTCCTTCTATTCTTGATATCTTCATTTTCATGTAATCTTAGGGTCATGGCCATTTTTTATTCTGCCCCTGGGTAGTGCTTGACATTTTTGGGCTACATTTAGACAACACTAACACATTTTTACATATGTGCAAATTATATAAATATACATCTCATAGGCTTTGATATTTTCATCTTATCATTAAAGGGACATGAAACTCAACATTTTAATTTTAGGATTTAGACACAACATGTGATTTTAAACAACATTAACATTTAATTATATTATCTAAATTGATTCAGTCTATTGTTATCCTTAGTTGAAAAGCAAATCTAGGTATGCTCAGGAGCAGCTATGCATTACTGGGAGTAACCTGCAGATTGGTTGATGCACAGAATTGACTATTTTCATTTGTTCAACACATGTCTTCAGATAACAGTAGTGCATAGTTGCTCCTTTAAAAAATAAATCTAAGACAATGAAGCAAAATAGATGAAAAAAGTATATTTGAAACCTTTTTTAAATCAGAGGCTGGATTTGAATTATGAAAATTAATACAATTACAGATTTTGAGTTTCATGTCCCTTTAAGAGAGAAGGATAATTCAAGATTTTTGATGATATCCTTAAATTATATATTTTTGATTGTAATTGCAAGCTCAATCCCATTTATGACATCAACATATGGACTAGACAATTCATTAACAGTGACATTGTTAAAAAAAAGTTTTTATAATATTTAATATGAAAGGGACACTGAACACAAAATGTGTCTTTTGTGATTCAGATAGAGCATGCAATATTACTAAACTTTATCATTTACTCCTCTAATCAAATTGTCTTTATTCTCTTGTTATCTTTATTTGAAATGCAACTATGTAAGTTTAGATGCCAGACCATTTTTGGGGAACAACCTGTGTTGTTCTTGCTGATTGGTGGATACATTCACCCACTAATAAACAAGTGCTTTCCATGGTTCAGAACAAAAAAAGAACTTAGCTGCATTATTTTTCAAAGAAAGAAAGCAAGAGAACGAGGACAAATTGATAATAGGAGTAAGTTAGAAAGTTTAATAATATTGCATGTTCTATCTGAATAACGAAAGAACAAATTTGGGTTCAGTGTCCCTTTAATAAAAAAATATCTTCATTAATCCTTACACTGTTTGGATGAAACAATATTGATCTCTAAATCACATCTTTCACTCTACCTTTATATATATAAGCATATTCTAACTATTCTATTCTAATGATGACATTGTTTAACAAATATCTTTTGCATTGTGATCAATATGTGTTGTGTCCTAAAAAACATTACTGTACATTGCATAAATAGATCTATGTGACACATGGATTAGGTTCTATTGGTCAACAAAGCAAAGTACTGGAAAACAAACCCCCCCCCCCTCGGGAGGATGTAAAGAATAAATTATCCTTAACATATCGAATGTATGAGTCAGCCTCTAAGATCCTGGATATACAGACCCAATTTGAAAAGGTCTGGTATTATTGGACCCTATCACATGCATATTCCATGCAAACCCCCAATAAGCATCTTCTGATTGTACAGACAGTCATTTCTATTCATCTGAGTGCATAGATGCAGACCATATCATTATGTCATCATTGTTTATAACTACAAAACCACTTCTAAGTATACATCAAACATAATCATATTGAAATTAATTCATTTAATTTCATGATGTATGATATGTAAATGTTTTTACAAAAATCTTATATGTAGAGTGTCCATTTCAATCAAACAAACATTAATATTTCTCAGAAATAAAGCATGCATTTCAGAATGTGTCTAGTAATATTAGGATGACATAAATTTAATCCTAATGTGAAAGATAGATTACAATAAAAAAAAGAAAAATTAAGATCAGATATAGAAGATTATATTCTTAATATTTAATATGAACGGTAGTATCTACTGTGTATATATTCAGAATAGTAATTGTTTGAAGCAACAAGCTTCAAATTAGTCAATTTAAGATTACAAAGGCAATCACCTAAATAGATATGTAAATCAGGGTTTACCTGGCTTCAAAGGCTATGTGTAGTGGACATTTAAATTTGATCATATTACACACTCCCATATTATTCAATTGTTGTATTTTCAAAAACAAACCCACGGGCATGTATCTAAAAGAACTCTATTGCATTTCAATCTCAAATGCATACATGCATACAAAAATATTGTCCAAAAGATAAATATATTATCAAATCATAAATATTAGCACATAATGTTGACTTTGAAAAATATGATTAGTAATGTATTTATGAAATGTTACATGAAAAATAACAGTGAACATTCAGATTTTAAAGGATCAATTGAATCTTCTTATTAATTATATTTGATTCAAATCAATCAATAACTTAAAACATAGTCATTATTGTGACTTTGTCTAAATATTTTAGGATAACAAGAATCCGGACTTTAAATAATGTTGATTCCTGATTTCTTTCAAGATAATAATATATTTTAATATCATATATGTATATATATTTTTGTTCTATATTTCAGATGGACCTTCCACTTATAGGCATCAGCCCTTGCCTAAAGAGCCCTTGCCCCCCTCGCCACTCTCCCCGTTTTGCCACCCATCCATCTCCCCCACCTGCACAGCCATCAACTCCTCAGGCCCCTGACTCCCCAGCTGTGCAGGCTCCCCCGGAGCGGCAGCACAATCCCCCACCTTGCCCCATCCCTCCCCCTCAAGACTTTTACCCCAGTCCCCACCTTCATTGTCCTGGATGTTGGATTGTCCTTCCCAGCCACCGATGTAAGTATTATTATTCTTTATTTATAAAGGGCCAACAGATTCCGCAGCGCTGCCCATGGGTACAAGGATAACAGTACAATGGAGAAACAATATGACAAAATTTTACAGAAAAAAAACAGGGGGAATTAAGGGCCCTATTGCCGTGGGAACTTACAATCTAGATGGGTAGGATGGGAAACAGGAGGTGGGGACTGCAAAGGTGAGAATGTTATTAGTGAGTAGAGGGCAGCTGTTAGTTAAGTTAGTATGTTAATAAGTCGGGTGATAAGCTTCCCTGAACAGAAAGGTCTTTAGGGAATGTTTAAAGGAGGAGAAGTTAGGGGAAAAGTCTGACAGCACGAGGAAGTGCGTACCAGAGGGTTGGTGCCGCCCGAGAGAAGTCCTGTAGTCTAGCATGAGAGGAGGTGATGGTAGAGGACGCTAGAAGCAGGTCATTGTTGGATCTTAGGGGGTGGGCAGGAGTGTATTTGTTGATAAGTGAGGACAGGTAGGGTGGGGCAGCATTGGTGAAGCCATAGCTGTTGATAAGTTTACCCAGTGAAGAAGTGTAAATAGAGAAGAGTAGAGGACCCAGGACAGAGCCTTGAGGTACTACAACAGACAGAGGCAAAAGAGAGGAGGAGTCACCAGCAGAAGTGACAGAGAAGGATCTGTTAGAGAGATAAGAGTGAATCCAGGGGAGGGCAGTGTCACAGACCCCAAGAAAGCTGAGAGTCTGTAGGCGAAGGGGATGGTCAACAGTGTCAAAAGCAGCAGAGAGGTCCAGTAAGATGAGTATAGAGTATAGCCTTTGTTTTTAGCAGAAAGGAGATCGTTAGTAACCTTGGTGAGGGCAGTCTCAGTTGAGTGTTGGGGATGGAAGCCAGATTACAGGGGGTCAAGCAATGAGTTGGAGGACAGGAATTGGGTTAGGCGATTGAAAACTAGTTTTTCAAGTAATTTTGAAGCTAGCGGGAGCAGTGATATGGGGCGGTAGTTTACAGGGGAGTTAGGGTCAAGGGAGGGTTTTTTGAGGATGGGGGTGACCTTTGCATGTTTGAAGGAGGCAGGGAATGAGCCGGTAGAAAGGGAAAGGTTGAATATGTGAGTAAGAGCCAGAGAGAGGGTGGGAGACAGAGGGGGGAATTAGTTGTGAAGGAATAGGGTCAAGTGGGCAGGTAGTGAGGTGAGAGGAAGACAAAAGGGAAGCCACTTCGCTCTCAGTGGTTGGGAGGAGGGTGCAGAGAGTGGCAGAGGGGGTGACTGGGAGTGAAGTTGGGAGATTGCAGGTTTGTGTTGGGATATTTCTTCGGATGGCAAGTGTTTTATTGAAAAACTAGTCAGCAAGGTCTTGAGCACTGAATGCAGATGAGGGTGGTGGTGCAGGTGGGTAGAGAACAGAATTGAAGATGGAGAAGAGTCTTTTAGGGTTTGAAGAGTGAGTGGATATAAGAGAAGAGAAGTATGTTTGCTTAGCTAAGCGAAGGGCAGAGGTGTAAGAGTAGTGCAGGAAATCAGGTTCAGAGCGGGATTTACCTCCAGGCACATTCAGCAGTGCATGATCATTTTTGTAGGTAGCGTGTATCATTACAAATCAACATTATAACATACTTTCTTAAAGAGATATTATACTGATCTAATTATACATAAATTTAATTTGAATTGAAAATGTTTTTTATAAACATCTTCTTTATTTGATTGATGTAAATGTTTCCGATCTTTATTTTGGTAAATCAACATCCACATTTTCTAATATCTAAATGATATTGACTAGATGTTGAATATCTATTATGTATATATGCCAATATTTTTAGTTGGTATCACTGCCATTTTCACAGTGTGTCATAAACCAAAGAAATATATTTTTCAAGATTGATAGGGTTTTGATTTGTCTTAATATCTTAATGGTTTATCTCTGAAGACCATATTTAATGTGTCAATCTTATATCTAGTAAACACAGTCAATATCCAGCACTCAGACCCTCAGGTGTGTGCACACTGTCACAGGATCACTGCAACAATCCCAAGAATATATAACTCACAAAAAATGCAGCGGCACCACTTCTCATCATCCAAGATTTCCTTTATTGCCACATAGTGGGAGCAGGTTATAAAAAGAACAACGTTTCGGGTAATCAACTCTTAGTCATGTTCACATTATACTGATTTTTATTGTAATTATTACAATGTCTCTGCTCTCTTTTTATTATGTTCTGTAATTAGTAATTTTTATTTTTGAATTTTGTTTAGGTTGTGACTCAGCATGGTTAACGCTAGAGGATCTAGCATGCATAGAGCAGACCATGGTGAGTAACACTCAGTTGCTGGGAAGGATCCATGACACCATGCGTCTCCAGCTGCGGCTTCTTAGCTTGCTTATAGAACACACAATGCATGAAGACGCAGCTGGAAATGCACAGGACGATGAGGGTGATGCTGATGCCCCATAAGTGGAGGATCCGGAGATGGCCAGAGGGAGTACTAATAACTCCTCCATCCACATGTTGTTGTATGTTTGTTGTTGTTTGTTGCCATTTGGCCTTTTTTTGGATTGTTGTTGTGCCTGTTGCACTATTTCACCTTGTCAGATGGCTCCAATGGGGCTGTGTTGGCCTTTGTTTGCCCTTGTCAACTCCCTCCAAGGACTGTGATGCACTATTTCACCTTGTCAGATGGCTCCAATGGGGCTGTGTTGGCCCTTGTCAACTCCCTCCAAGGACTGTGATCCACTATTTCACCTTGTCAGATGGTTCCAATGGGGCTGTGTTGGCCCTTGTCAACTCCCTCCAAGGACTGTGATGCACTATTTCACCTTGTCAGAAGGCTCCAGTGGGGCTGTGTTGGCCTTTGTTTGCCCTTGTCAACTCCCTCCAAGGACTGTCATGCACTATGGCACCTTGTCAGATGGCTCCAATGGGGCTGTGTTGGCCCTTGTGAACTCCTTCCAAGGACTGTGATGCACTATGGCACCTTGTCAGATGGCTCCAATGGGGCTGATTTATCAATATGACTTTTTGTAATGTTATCTTATTTCTTTATGTTTTATGACATCATAATAAAATAAATGTCATTAATATATTATTTGTCCTCTTTATTCATGTCATTTATTAAAATCTATATTTTATGTGGTTAATCCTTAAAGGGATATGAAACCAAAAAATGGTCTTTCATGATTCAGATATATAATAGAATTTTCCAGAAATATAATATTTACATCTCTTATTCAATTTGCCTAATTTTCTTGATATACTTTGCAGAAAGGTTTATCTTTGCAAGATCATGAGTAGCAGAGAACTGAGGTTCTAGATGTTGATTGTTGGTTGTATATATATATATATATATATATATATATATATATATATATATATATATATATATATATTAGTTGTTGTTGGCTCATCCATGTGTTCATTTATAAACTATTCGTTTTGCACCTTTAACAAATGATCCCAAGAATATTAAACTGAAATAATCAATGTAAATTATGAATTTGATGGAAATAGTATCCTCTCTGTGAATCCTGAACTTAATTGTTTGTATTTCATGTCCCTTTAAGTGATGCTGACAACAATTCTTAAGGAATGGATATGTATTTCTAATGTATTTTTTTCCTTTTTACATCAACATAGACATATCATTTTTTTAAAACAGACTATTATTTGAATGTTGACAGCACATGTATTCCAATTTCACTTATATCTTATTGTAGTAGTCTAACAAAAGAAATCACTGTGTGTAATGCGCATATTTTAGATGATTAATATCTTTATCTTATTATTGTTTCTCTTTAATTATCCAACGATATATTACTATAGGTAGGCTGACCATATTTCAACTTGAATAAGTGACACATATGATAAATACATGTGTCATTATTCTTATTCCAAATAAATCTTTAAACATACTGTATCTGAAAACATCCCTGACATATGTATTTCTCATGTGTCCCTTTTTAAAGCGTAAAGATGGACACCATAGCTATAGGTAACATATAATGTATAACCAATTCCGATTTTCATAATGTATCTCGTAGCATTATTTCTCATTTAAAGGGACATGAAACACAATAATCTATTTTCTCATTTATGTATAACATACGATTTTTTAATTTTTGTCTTTTCATAAATTCTCAAATTTTGCTTCAGTCTCTTTGTATCATTTGTTTAAGGAGCAGCAGGGCACTACTGGTTTCTAAATGAACACATAGGTGAACCAATGACAATCGATATATATATATGTAGCCACCAATCAGCAGTTAGAACATAGTTTTTTTTCTGCTCTTGAGATTACCTCTAAACACATTTCATCAAAAGATAACAAGAGAAAGAAGTAAATTTAAATAATATCATTAAATTTGAGACGGTAGTTTAAATTGCAATCTCGTACATAATTGTGTAACATAAAATGTGGTTTGCATGTCCATTTAAACCCTGCTGCTTCCTAAATAGTTAATAATCCTCCGATTCTAATGAAATATATCCTTATAACCAACAATGGATTATATTTCATATATCACAGTATTACGTTATCTAGCGTGACATTCATAGATAACAATATAGCACATACTAGTTTTTCATTATTATTGACATGCCAAGCTGTAAAATGATTTCTTGGATTGGATGCCGTTTTTATGCGATCTCGGATGCGCCTTTGATTGGATGACGTTTTTACGCGATCTCGAATGCGCCATGTTGCTTAAGACGTCACATGCCAAGCTGTAAAATTATTTCATGGACTGGATGCCGTTTTTACGCGATCTCAGATGCGCCTTTGATTGGATGCTGTTTGTACACGATCTCGGATGCGCCATGTTGCTTAAGACGTCACATGCCAAGGTGTTAAATCCGTCTGATTGGATTACGTTGTCTCGTAATATTTGATTTTGCACGTAACCCACGTTTGCGAATGAGAAGACAAGTTTAAAACCATAACTTTCTTGGATTATGGATTGTGTCAATCATGTACATTGTTGAACCATAGCTGATAAAGAACACAAAAATATCTTTTGATGGCTGTCTAGTTGAAGAAACAAATGAAGGAAATATGTTTTTCATGCATAATATATTTTGAGGCAAGTGCAAACCAATGAATATACTCCATCTTGTTTAATATGTTTGTCAACAATATTTTCCTTTTTATAAATAATTACTGTGTTGTGTTGAATTTTCTACATATCTAATTCCTAAAGATGCGCTTTTGTATTTGAATAAAGTAATCAATATGCATTGACCTTTATCATATGATAAATATATGAGATGTCTACTTATTCTAGATGTTATGTCCTGATCTTTTTTCTTAAAGGGACATTATACACTCATTTTTTCTTTGCATATATGTTTTGTAGATTATCTATTTATATAGCCCATAAATGTTTGTTTTTTTTAAAATGTATAGTCTTGCTTATTTTTAAATAACATTGCTCTGATTTTCAGACTCCTAACCAAGCCCCAAAGTTTGATGTGAATACCGTCAGCTACCTTCTCCAGCTTGCTCCTGTTTGTGTAAAGGGTCTTTTCATATGCAAAAGAAGGGGGAGGAGGAGTGTCTTATTTCCCACTTGCAATGGACTTTCCAGCTAACATTTCAACATAGCTAAACTGAGAGTTTCTAAGTAAGTCTTTAAACCGTTTTATCATGGATTTTTATATCAGTATCTGGGCATCTTGTTCTTTATGGTATTGTCTATTACATGCAGTTATATGAAAATGAGTGTATACTGTCCCTTTAATGTAAATGCTCAGTATTGTGTCATATATGACTTCCACATTGTTAATCTCCAAATATATTACTGTGAGCATATATTTCTAATGTAACTCTTAAAAGGACATGAAACCAGATTCCTTCTAAATGAAATGTCTTTCTTAAATAATTCAAACACTATAATGTATTTTTAATAAAATAGACTTTATTTAATACATTGATAGAAATATGGCATACAGGCTTAGTATCCTATTCAAACATTTTCTTGTTTGAACAAGTACGTGTAGATATACCAACAAGCCCTAAGGATTAGTATATGTTAGCATATGTTCTTGTTTAAAGGGACAGTCAAGTCAAGCAAAACAGTAATGATTTAAATATAAAAAAAATAATTTTTTTGTAAATTTATCTCAAACTTTTATCACCAATTTATCTTTGTTCTCTTGGTGTCCTTAGTTGATAGCTAAACCTAGGAGGTTCATCTGCTTATTTCTTAGACCTTAAAGAGTGCATCTAAGCTGAATGCATTTTGACCACTAGAGGACATTAGTTAATGTGTTTCATATATAAAACATTGAGCTCATGCAGTAAAGTTAGCCTGGATTGATCAGTGATTGGCTGAAATGCCGGTCTGTCAAAAGAACTGAAATAAGTGGTCATTTTTCAGAGGCATAGATACAAGGTTAATCACAGAAGTAAAACGTGTATTTCTCTAAGTCTTGATTCTCAAAACTTGATAATACGTAATAAAGTGTTTTCTTTGTAACCAACAATAATGTTATGACTGTCCCTTTAAGCTGTGTTGTTGGCATCAAAATAGTGATATGCCATCATGTATAATTGTAATCGTCATTTTGTTGGAGATTAGGGAAACAGTTTGGACATCACATCACAGAAACATATCAATGTAATCAACAAGGATAGGTATGTGATGTTGTGGTCTCCACACACTTGTAAAACACACTCTGCAAACAATCTGCCTCCATGGACCCGGTCCCATAGAAGCAGATTATATACAGAGTGTGCTCCACAAGTGTAAAAAGACCACATCATCACATACCTATCCATTACACATTAAATAAATAAAAATATATTTAAAAAAATTACTTCCTCTTCCTTCCCCTCTTCCCACGAGACTGAGGCTCGGGGGGGGGGGCAACTGCCCCCTCTGACGAGTTCTCCTAGGAAATGTTTGGGGAAGAGGGGGAGTACTGGGATCACCCGGCTGAGGAGGAGATTGAGGAGGAGATGGAGGAGGGCTAGGAGCAGATGGTCCAGCAACAGATGGCCCAGGATCAGATGGTCCAGCAGCAGATGGGGCAGCAGCAGATGGTGCGTTATGCGCCTCCAGGAGGACCTGCAATATATCCTTAAGAGTATTCAACATCTCTCTTTGGTCTTGGCGAATATCATGGAGTACTTCCGTCATGTAGACTCTGCTTTCCGCCTGTTCCCTCCGGGAGGCACGCATCTCTTCTAGAAAATCAGTTAAGATCTGCAACTCTGGTATCTCTTAGGGTATGTTCTGAGGGGCTGCTGGTGCACGAGGGGCTGCTGCAGGGATCTCTTCTGCATCTGGGGCTTCTTCAGGGGATAATGGTACAGGGATGTCTTCCATGACTCCCCGAGGTGGCGAGTCATCTGCACCACCCTGGGTAAAGGAGGAGCCTGTGGGTGCTGTGCTGCCTCCTCCACGGGCTCAGACTCTGTATATTGTAAAAAGAAAGAAATCGAGATATTAGCAAAGTTCCAAATCAAGATATAAATGTTCTATTTGAAAGTGTATTAATGAGGCTGCCTTTGTAATTCAAATTGTAAGCAAAAGCAATGAATACAATTTCCACATTTGCAAGCACGTGTTTCTGATATCTATATGGTCAATCTGAATGTCTCTTTGCATTTGTCTTCAGTCTGATTAAATGCACACCTAATCTGTAGACTAGATACTAATGTGATAGCTTTCTTGAAATGCAACTGTCTCAAGGTAATTGGGAATGTGTTTACGTAATAAGGTATAAAAAAGCGCAATTGCATTAGTCATATCCTTATTTTTTTTTCCGTGTGAATGTAAAGAGATTAGTAAATGAGCTTACCGGAATATGAGAGTGGCAGGTTCCTGGTATCGACTCCTCCAATACTGACTATGGCCACCTCGGAGATGCTGGGACGCAGCATTTCCTCCCAGCGGGAATATTCAACTATCATTTCAGGACCGCCACCGGTCCCGGTTAGGGATTGGTTCTCCCTTGAGAGCTTTCTTTTTAGTTCCATTTTGCAGTCCCGGTAGCGATGCTGTATAGACTTGACATCCCTGTAATAGACCCCCACTGCATTGACGGCATCCCTGATCTCCAGCCATAGCTTCCTCTTCTCCTTAGAGGTGGCCTTCTGTGCCTGCAGCCTCCTAGCCTTCTCCATATAAGCCTCTATGAGGGCCTCCTTCTCCTCCATAGTATACCTCTCATCCCTCTGCCTGAGCTTCCCCTGTGATGTGAGCCTCTGTTTCCCGGACTGTGAAGCTCCCTCTCTACACTGCATGCCACTGGGCCCAGCCACTTGTTCATCCTCAACAAATTGGCCGGGTCCACCCACCGCTACCTCTCCCCCTTCCAGTCCAGTTCCCCTCCCTCTCCCTCTCCCCCTCCCTCTCTCCTGCCTAACCTCCTCTACAAGCTCTTCTCTAACCTCCTGCCTGATGAGCTCTAATAGCTCAGGGCTAATCTGCCCCTATCCCCCCTCCTGACATACTCAAACAAAAAGTGAATGTGCCCAAATGAAAGGGGGTCAAAATAATGAACAAAAATTAAAAAGTGCTCAAAGTGTGAAAGGGATATAAATAAAAGAGGGTAAAGGGTATTAAACAGACAAATATGTAGAAAAAGACAAAAAGGAGGATATGTAAACAATAATTTGAAAAGCCAACAAAATCTAACTATGGGATGGGTATGGGCTTACAGGGAATGGGGTATGGGTTTAAAGGGAATGGGGTATGGGCTTACAGGGAATGGGGTATGGGCTTAAAGGGAATGGGGTATGGAGTGTAGTATTAGAGAGGGGATGGGGTATGGAGTGTATGTAGTTTTAGTGATAAATGTATGTATGTATTGAATGTGTTTGCGTGTAAATGTGTTTATATAAGTATTAACAAAAAACACTCGCACACTCACCCAAACTCTCGCTCAATAATTCACTATCTCACACTAACTAACTCTCACACTAACACAAACTCTCACACAAACACTAACTCACTATGAAATAGAAAAAAGAAAAAATCGATCCCAATATCCATATAGTATAAATAAAAACAGCCTTTATTTCTTCAATTTTAAAACAGCAAACATGATACACGCACAGAGGTATCAGGTTTTACGCGTTTCGGCTATTGCCGTACTCATAAACCTGATTAGGCACAGGTGAGTGCCATCTTAAAAAGGTTACAAAACATGGTTATTGGTTGGTGCTCAACACACCCCTATTAACCATTAAGGTACTGAATGCACACAAACAATTACTTATTTCACACATTAAACCATGGGAACTGGAGGTGGATAGGGAATAGGGCATGGTATATGCATATATTCAAATCTGAAATAGTTTAACAAGAGCAGTTCATAAGAAACTCAGTATATATATAACGCTTTTGTCAAGAGCCTACTACAAAGTATATGTTTATCCATGTAAACAAGAGACATGATATTGTAAGATTTCTATGAGATAAACATATCTAATAACGAAATAATGGAATAATAGAATAACGTTAAGATATGTAAGACAATAAAGACAAAAGCATAAGATAAACATGAGCTGCAGAATTGTGAATAGCAGAACCAGCATTGAACATTTGCTAATCATAAAAACCTTTCATAAACATAATATTAGTAATAAACAATAAGTATATATCAGTTTATCATAACTTTTGAAATAAACATATGATTAAAGAATTCAAAAACTAATACATTTAACAGGTAACAGATTAGCCATGGCATTCATGTGGTTCAAGCTGCACTTATTATACTGGTTATATGAACGTGTGCCCTATTTATATGTCAAATGTATTTTTTAATTAATTAAATGTTCTAGACAGAAAGTGATAACTATAGTGCATATGTTCATGTCAAGACATCTATCATTAAAGAAGATGTATATATATAAACCCTATATCATCTTGTCTATATCATCTTTCTAAATTTATCATAAGCAGTAAACCCCACAGGAGATTATTACAAAGATTATTTCGGGAAATATTTCAAATGAGAAATTTATTGAAAATGTATGTATTAATATGTGGGTGTACTGGACCATGAAGCCAATCATTACTTCCAATGATTTATGATGTCAAACTCAGAGTTAAATCCATGTGGTATCTGAGTATTTAGCTTCATGATCCAGTACACCTCCTGCCTTGCCAAAAGTTAATCCTTATTTCCTCCCCTGGGGGGCAAATTGACAGTTTCAATGCCTCGCCATTTGAAGGATCCAGTGTCCTTGCCGTGCACCTCAATAAAATGTCGGGATAGTGCCGAACATGGTTTATCATATTTGATATAACCAAGATGTTCTCTTATCCTTGTTCGGACTTCCCTGCTTGTCATTCCAACGTACTGCTTGGAGTGCTCCTGACATTCTATTAGGTACACAACATAAACACTGGAGCACTTGATACATCCTTTAGACAAAAACCTGTCTCCAGTTGAACACGAGTAGAAGTTTCTGCCTTCCACAACAGTATCACAGGCCTTACACCTATGGTCCCCACATTTGTAGGTGCCATTGACCTGTAACCAGGAACTTTTCTTCTTTTTGTTGGATGGTAGGAGACTGGGGGACAAAAGGTTGCCCAAGGATAGATTTTTGGAGTAGACACACCTAAATCCTTTTTCCACTGTCGTTTTTAAATGTACATCACCCAGGAGAATAGGAAAATATTTCCTGATGATGCTACATACAGTGGGATAATCTGAAGAATATTGGGTGATGAAAGTGAGCTGTCTTTCTTGCTCATTCATCTTATTCTGCAGTTTTTTTGGATTTCTCTCCGATGTGACCACTTTTTTGGATACATTGTCTAATAATTTTGGGGGATAACCCCTATTTTTTAATCTCTGTTTGATTTCCTTTGTTTCTGCATGGAAATCTTTTTCACTACTGCAAACTCTTTTTGCCCTTAGAAACTGGCTCTTTGCAATGCCACTGAATACATGTGGAGGATGACCACTTTTATGATGAAGGATTGTGTTCCCTGAAATGGGCTTCCTATAGAGTTTAGACTCAATCTTTTGTGTTATGTGGTTTCCAGTTAATGTGACATCTAAAAAATTAACCTTAGAGGGATGCCACTCATGTGTAAATTTTAGACCATGGTTTGCCTGATTTAGGAAACCTAGAAAAATTTGGGCTTGTTCTTCACTTGACGACCAGATAAAAATCAGGTCGTCTATGAAGCGACGATAGAAAACCACTTCTGCTCCCAAGGGGCTCTCACCTCCATAAATAAAAGAGCGCTCAAGCCAGCCCATGTACAGGTTCGCATAGGAGGGGGCAAACTTGGCCCCCATAGCTGTGCCCCTTTTCTGGAGGTAAAAAACCCCCTCGAAGCAGAAGTAGTTATGCTCTAATAGATACTGGGTGATACGTAGAATGTATCTTATATTTTCTGATGACATGTCTGCACTGGACTGTAGAAAAAATTCAATGGCCTTTAAGCCCATGTCATGGGGTATGCTGGAGTATAGAGAGACCACATCAATGGTCAGCCAACTATAATCCTTCTGCCACTCAATACACTCCAGCATACCCAATACATGTGAGGTGTCACGAATATGACTGGGTAAAGCCAAAACATATGGCTGCAATACCCCATCCAACCAATCGCATAAAGGCTCCAGAAGGGAACCGATTCCTGATACAATTGGGCGACCCTTTACATCAGTTACACTCTTGTGTACCTTGGGCAGATGGTGGAAGATGGGGATGATAGGATGAGTAACATATAAAGAGTCTGCTGTTTGTTGATCAAAAATACCTAAATCAACCCCATCATCCAACATCTGCCCAAGCTCATATTGAAAGCGTTTTGTTGGGTTTTGGTCCACAATAGAGTATGTGTTATGGTCAGTTAGTTGTCGCAATGCCTCATTTACATAGTCCACTCGGTCCAACACCACCACACTGCCTCCCTTATCTGATTGCCTTATCACGATGTTGTCATTGTTTTGTATAGAGAGGATCGCTTCTTTTTCTAATTTAGAAAGATTTTGTGTAACCGGAGCAGAGGATAAACTAAGTTTTTTTTAAGTCATCCACTACTCGTTTATGAAAAACCTCCAAAGATTTGCCTCTATTGTGTATAGGATAAAAATTAGAGGCAACTTTTCTCTGTGGTAATTTATTATCAGTTATTGTACTTAGTACTGTGGATTCCCTTTCTAAGCTTTCCAATGATGTGATACTACATGCTTCTTGAAAGGTAAGGGAGGGAAGATTTGTGGGGTGTGTAGTATTAGATATACAAGATCTAGTATCATCAGCTTTGGCTGTCATCTCAAAATGTTTATTTAGTGTTATCTTCCTTATGAATCGATTCAAGTCAATTATGGTTTGGAAGAGATTAAACTTCCTGTTTGGACAAAAGCCCAAACCCAATTCCAAAATCTTAGTCTCAGCTTTGTTTAATGTGTATGAAGACAAATTTATAACACTACTGGAAGTCGCTATTTTATTTGTTTGGGGTCTCTCAGGGTATATCTGTGTTTTGGGGTGTAGGCCTGTTTCCCCCCACCCCTCGTTGGTTTTTTGACATGAAAAACCTGCGATGTTGTTGCAACTTGTTGCAAAATATCAGATTCTGGTTGTGTGTTTGAATGTACAAAGTTTTGTTGTTTAGCCTGTGTATTTTTAGGTATAGTACCTATGTTAGATTGAACTTTGTTAATGACCAGTGGTTCGGGTTCTATCTCTTCACCACTGGTTTCCAGATGTTCATTATATTCCGCGCCCGATCCCTCATCACCAGAGGTGGAAGCTCCCTGTGATGAAAAGTCATCATCAGTTGTCTCTGGATCAGAGAAAGTGACTCTTTTTTTATTTTTATTATTCTTTCTCTTCTTGTGATGAGGGATATATGGCTGTATGTCAGTATTAGCAACAATACATTGGTTATTATCTGCAGTACTAGTGCTACTGGTATTGTCTTTAGTTTTATTTTTATTTTGTTTTGATTGTGCATTGTTGAAATGTCTTCTATTACGCTTATGTATTCTCTGCCAAATAAAGACCTGATTATCAGAATAATCTTTTTGGTCACGTAGAAACTTAGTATGTTTTATAGAAATTAAATCTTGTCTTGAAGATTCAACAACATCCCTCAACATCACATCAAAACACACATATTCATCACTGAGTTTAAAGTTATTCAATTCAGCTTGTAACTTTGCAATATCATTTCGAACCATAATCAACTGATCGCTTTTGTATTTGATAAGCATACCCATGAGTCTTAAAGAGCATTCAGAGAGTATACTATTCCACTCTCTGATGAAATCTTGATCAGTCACTTCAAAATTTGGAAACTTTTTTACTCGTAGACCCCTGGGGATCATATGTAATGATAGATATTTATTGAGAATCCAGGAGTCTAATTTGAGTCTTATTTCCTTGAGTCTCAAAATTTCCAAATTATGGAACAAATCTCCCAATTTGACATCCATAGATACTGATGAAAAGAATTCTTCTAGTTCCAAGCCTTCCAAATCCTGATCATTTAGACTAATGAGTGAATAGTACTGTGTGCAATCAATTGCGGTATCCATGTTTATAGGCTTAAGGCAAATAAGAAGTAACTTAAATCAGCCACACTCGGGTAAGCACAGAGTCAAGGAAATAATGAGAAAAAAGAGAAGGTTCCGTGTTTTAACCCTTGGTTAGCCGATATATGTTAATGGCAGTTCACAGCTCATACTTGAAAACCTTAGGCGATATAATGAGAAAAGCTCTATCGAGCAATAATTCCTCCACCTTAATTAACAGATAAGTTCTTTAACTTGTGTAGTAGATAGACTCACCCACATTGACCATACTCCGTTCGACGAGCATCCACTCATGCGGAAATAGAGCAGTCCAGGCGCTCCAACTGCTCGTCTCCCCGCAAAGAACAATCGGTCAAATCAGCCGCTGCCCAACAGGTGCTGTCGCTACAAGCACCTTAGCTACGCGGCTCCTCACTAAACCAGTTCCGGCTTGCCTCCAGGTGCAAACAACCAATGCGAATCCGTGAGTTAGGTCACGTGGTGGGTGGTCAACCAATCCCGTGCTTCGAAGGTGTCTTATGAGAACAATATCGCCAAGGTAGCTGTGTTGGCTCCGAAAATGAGCACTTTATCCACCCTCAGTCACTTCTAAGGTGCTTAAGGATAGAGGGTATCTGGAAGAGGATTCCTTGTAATCCCAGTAATGAAATAGAAAAAAGAAAAAATCAATCCCAATATCCATATAGTATAAATAAAAACAGCCTTTATTTCTTCAATTTTAAAACAGCAAACATGATACACGCACAGAGGTATCAGGTTTTACGCGTTTCGGCTATTGCCGTACTCATAAACCTGATTAGGCACAGGTGAGTGCCATCTTAAAAAGGTTACAAAACATGGTTATTGGTTGGTGCTCAACACACCCCTATTAACCATTAAGGTACTGAATGCACACAAACAATTACTTATTTCACACATTAAACCATGGGAACTGGAGGTGGATAGGGAATAGGGCATGGTATATGCATATATTCAAATCTGAAATAGTTTAACAAGAGCAGTTCATAAGAAACTCAGTATATATATAACGCTTTTGTCAAGAGCCTACTACAAAGTATATGTTTCAGTACCTTAATGGTTAATAGGGGTGTGTTGAGCACCAACCAATAACCATGTTTTGTAACCTTTTTAAGATGGCACTCACCTGTGCCTAATCAGGTTTATGAGTACGGCAATAGCCGAAACGCGTAAAACCTGATACCTCTGTGCGTGTATCATGTTTGCTGTTTTAAAATTGAAGAAATAAAGGCTGTTTTTATTTATACTATATGGATATTGGGATCGATTTTTTCTTTTTTCTATTTCATTACTGGGATTACAAGGAATCCTCTTCCAGATACCCTCTATCCTTAAGCACCTTAGAAGTGACTGAGGGCGGATAAAGTGCTCATTTTCGGAGCCAACACAGCTACCTTGGCGATATTGTTCTCATAAGACACCTTCGAAGCACGGGATTGGTTGACCACCCACCACGTGACCTAACTCACGGATTCGCATTGGTTGTTTGCACCTGGAGGCAAGCCGGAACTGGTTTAGTGAGGAGCCGCGTAGCTAAGGTGCTTGTAGCGACAGCACCTGTTGGGCAGCGGCTGATTTGACCGATTGTTCTTTGCGGGGAGACGAGCAGTTGGAGCGCCTGGACGGCTCTATTTCCGCATGAGTGGATGCTCGTCGAACGGAGTATGGTCAATGTGGGTGAGTCTATCTACTACACAAGTTAAAGAACTTATCTGTTAATTAAGGTGGAGGAATTATTGCTCGATAGAGCTTTTCTCATTATATCGCCTAAGGTTTTCAAGTATGAGCTGTGAACTGCCATTAACATATATCGGCTAACCAAGGGTTAAAACACGGAACCTTCTCTTTTTTCTCACTAACTCACTATCTCACAATAACTCACTAACTCTCACACTAACACTAACTCACTATCTCACACTAACACTAACTAACTCTCACAATAATACTAACTCACTCTCTCACACTAACACTAACTCTCACAATAACAGTAACTCACTAAATCTCTCTCCTCTCTAATCTCACAAAACCCTCCAGCAACACAGTTAAAGAAGCCATGCTTGTAACGTGCTTATATACCCTATGTAAATGTTTAATGATGTACCGGTTTGCAAAGTAAAGGAGGTTCAGGTGTGCTTTGTTTGTAATTAGTATGCGTGCAATGTGTATTAGTTGTTTGAATTTGCGCATGCTCATATTGAGTTAGTATATGTGTAATGTGTATAATGTGATGATGTCATAGTGATCATTTTGCATAACATTGTCCAAAAGTAGTATCTGTAAATGTAAATGGTGATTTGTGATGGTCTCGTATTTGTGAAGTGGTGTAAATATTTATTTGTACTAATGTTCCGTAATCGTCAATGCGAATGTTTTGTTTGTGTATGAGTGTGCAATTCTTTTTTCCTGTTGTTTTGTTCCGTGTAGCAAGATCGGAACGTATTTATGTATTCCTCGTTTAGTGTAAATGTTGTGCATTATTTTATTTTTCCGATTGTGAATGTGTAATGCGTATGTGCTATGTTGCGTGAGTGATTGTTGTTTGTACATTTGATGTGTGTTTTTGTTGTGCATTATGTGGTATACGTAAGATGACAGAGCAGTGAGTATTTATTGCGAGATCGAGTGTTAGCTGAAAAATCTGTGCTTAGTTTTTTTACGCTTATTAAATAAACGCAGTAATCGTGTTACCGCAACGCGTTACAAGGTTGTGTTCAGACTCGTAACACCTACGTTATTAAAAGATACACAATGGAAATAATTTACAAGTAACTACCACACCCCTCTTACCGCAAAACTCGTAATCTAGCCGATAGACTGATTTGGAACAGTTTGGTTGTGAAATTTCACAGAAAGGCGTGTTAAAATAAAGTGACAATTTGCAGCGTGATTATATTCTAGGCAATACGTTTTTTAAATAACTAGTGTGAGTTTGAAAACCCAAATGACACTAAGATAGTTGCCAAATAATTATTATATACTGCTGCGGTCACAAATCAAAGTATATTACACCAAATAACCATCTTTCCCTCTTGTCAACATTATAATAATTTCCCCATTTAGCTATTAGAATTAATACATGGCAAACACCACTAACCTAGATTTGTAGATTGGTTAGGAAAGCAAAACAACCTCTCGTATCTAATGTTCTCACATGACAACGCATGATACACTGGTATTAATATTGTGCTAGTGTGAACGATCAGTTCTCGTGGAAGATATCAGAAAACAATACTAAAGATTAGTAATGTTAGAAAATCATTACATCACATTTCATAAAAATGGGATACAACAGAAATGTGCTCCCATTGATAAAAACAGAATGTGTCATGTAGTCCCAAACGTCATGCAAAACAAAGCATGATGATGCAAGGTAGCATGCTATATTGCAGCAATTTAAATCATACTAATAAACTAAAAACATTTAAATTTCAGCCTTACCTTTTACTGACATTCTGCTCATGTGTCATAATAAGAAGCACTTGTCTGAGACCTTTTTAAAAGATTATTCCCTGAATACAATTTATAGTTAATCAACATCAGTTATTTTTGCTTTGATAAACATTCATGAATCCTGTTACTGTTACACAGATTTCATAGTACAGTTAAAAACCCTCAAGCATGGATTTCAAGATTAAAAGGACACAATACTAAAATAATAAAATGTTTAAATGGATTAGAATATTTTATTTTTGCGCTTATGTTGCCTGTTTAAATATTTAAATCAGCACAAAGGGGTTAACACATAGGTAAAATACACCCATGAACTATGATGTAATGCCACTCCTGAGCAATTGGTTAGCCTATCAGGAGCAGCAGTCATGTTGTAATTCCTAGTCTGACTTTACTATTGTGTATAAGCCCCATGTGTCGGTTAACCCCAAACCTCACATCTTCCCACCCTCAAGCTATAGACTGCAGGGACCTGTGTTTAAAAGGGACATTAAACTGCTGAGTACAACTACAGAAGTAGGGTAACTACTCCCCATGCTATAGTTTGTACCCTGCACCTGTTTTCAAAGTTGTTCTCTTATTTTAACTCCTTACAATTATCAGTTAGTGAAGCTCTGCATCTTCAAACTGGGCACCACCATTTTGGAGCTATTTCTCATGTACCTTTTTAACTGAAAAAAAAAAACTGCCGAATTGTAACACTTCTGCTTTCTATTACATGAACTAAACTGAAGTGAAAGTGTCGAAAGGCAGATCTGTGAAAGGTCACGGCTTCTCTCACAGGATACAACAATACGCAAGCTACAAGACAGCGGCGCCCATTACAAAATGCAATGCTTTAGCAGCTGGATTCTGTAATAAGTTAAAATAAGAGAACAGCTTTAAAGCGAGCTGCAGGTACAGGAGGAAATGCAATAGTATGAGTAGTAACCATACTGCTATAGTTGTCCACTTAAGTTAAGTGTAGATGAGCACATATATGTTGCAGTTTGATGCTGTCAGACTTAACTGCAGCGATCCCGCAATGGGTTCCTGCCTTAGCGATCCTTCACATGGAACGCCAAGGTCTGCTGCTCTCCCTAGGAGTGCGCCACTGCGTACTAGTCTAATTTAAATGGGGTGCCCATGATTACAGGAACTCCCGCCTAAATGGATATAGATATGGGGGTTCCTATATAAATCTACTTAGCTCATAACTATTGGGCTTAGTTATTGAGGAGTACACCTTCTACTTACCTGTTTTCCCAGTATCCTCTGTGTCTTCAAGCTGATACTTAAAGGGACAGTATACACCAATTTTCATATAACTGCATGTAATAGACACTACTATAAAGAATAAGATGCACAGATACTGATATAAAAATTCAGTATAAAACCGTTTAAAAACTTACTTAGAAGCTCTCAGTTTAGATCTGTTGAAAAGGTAGTTGGAAAGCCCACTGCAAGTGGGAAATAAGACACTTCCCCCTTCTTTAACATATGAAAAGACCCTTTACACAAACAGGAGCAAGCTGGAGTAGGTATCTGTCGGTATACTCTTAAAACTTTGGAGCTTGGTTAGGAGTCTGAAAATCAGAGCAATGTTATTTAAAAATAAGCAAAACTATACATTTAAAAAAATAATAATTTTGGGCTATATAAATAGATCATCTACAAAACATTTATGCAAAGAAAAATGAGTGTATAATGTCCCTTTAACCTTGTTCTTGAACTACTTACCTGAATCCTGCTACAATTACCTTGTATCTCATGACAGCTTTAGTATAGCAGGGTATCCTATGCCTGCTAAGTTACTTTTATTTACAGGATCAATGGCAGCTTACCTGGATTCTGCTGTGCTCGCTACACCTACCTGATATCCCGTGACAGCCTCACCAACATCTGTTGGGTGTCCTGTGCCTGCTGAGTCTCCTGTATCCTGCTGTACCAATGGCAGCTTACCTGAATGCTGCTGTACCCGTTGCACTCCCATGTTATCTCATGACAGCCTGCTTTGTCTCCTTTATTCTGCTGTACCAGTGGCAGCTTACCTGAACTCTGCTGTACCCGCTGCACCTATCTGGAATCTTGTGGCAGCTTCACCAACAGTAACTGCTAGATATCCTGTGCCTGCTGAGTCTCCTTTGCTTATTGAACCTGTTTGGAATGCTGTGCCAGCCTGTCCACCTATACCTGCTGGTCATTGCTCCTGTCTTCCCCCTGGGTACCTAATTGCTGGACTGATCTCACGGTACCTGACCTTTGGCCTGTTCCTGGATTCTGCTTTCGCTTGCACCTTGGTACCTAGTTGCTGGACTGATCTTACAGTACCCTACCTTTGGCCTGTTCCTGCATTCTACTCTTGTTTTACCCTTGATATTGATCAATTTTTAGTTGTTGTTTCTCTTGCTTTATTAAAGCCTTGTGAAAGATTTGGTATCCTGCAAATCTATTACTGCATATTGGAGTTCCACTCACCATAACCGACGCTGTTTTCTATTAATAACAGGTGCATCAACATTGAGTCAATGATCTGCCCTGTTTAGGAAGGCACATCTCAGGAACTTTCCATGATCCTTTGAGGATATGCAAATAGGCATCTGTTAAGTCGATGGTAGACTTAAATTGACTCTCTTGCACTAAAGGAAGTATAGTATGAATTGTCTACATCTCAAACATTATGGAATAAGATTTCTGTCAAAAAGGTTAGCATGTATGATTCTTTATAATTGTACATAAATTGTGACATACAAATCTAAATTTTCAAATACAATTTTCCATCTAAAGGGGAGGAGAGTCCACGGCTTCATTCATTACTTGTGGGAATTAAGAGCCTGGCCACCAGGAGGAGGCAAAGACACCCCAGCCAAACGCTTAAATACCTCTGCCACTCCCCTCATCCCAAAGTAATTCTTTGCCTTTCGTCACAGGAGGTGGCAAAGAGGTGCAGAAAAATCGGAGGTCTCTTATGAGGGGTTCTACCCTTCGATATGGGACAGGAGTTTAAGTAGCCCTTCAATGCCTGGGTGAATGTTAGAGTCCGGAGATGCAGAGGGAGCTTCCCTTTGCGACACCATCCCGACTCATTTTAACAGCTCCTCCAGCAATCGGCGTTGACGAGTTTCGCAGATTGCATTCTTCTCTCAAGTCCATGTCAGGAGCTATCACCTGTCACACTTAAAGGGCCGTGTTCCTGTTCCACGGCGTAGATTCTGGTAAGATCGTTTCATTTTTTATATTATGATAACACAGAAGACAGGGCCACAGTGTGGCGCCTTTATAGAATTAAGGGTTAATATTCCTATATAGGGGATTATTGAACATGGGGGGGTATGTACATGATAAGTTTATTGTGTGATTGCTGTGTTGCGGCTCTGGCATTTTTGTGGAACTGGCAGGTTCTCTTCCGGGAGTTCTTGCGCGGTCTTTTTTGGCGCGTTTGTTCCTCAGCAGGGGCGGTCCTGCGTAGACATCCTTGTGACCGGGTGGGGCCTCTTCACTTCAGGTCTGATCTGCGACGAAGGAGGAAAACGGTTTCTGCAGTCCGGGTCATAGGAGGTGGTAAGAGCCCGACCATTGGTGGTTATAAGGGTGCCTTTCTTATCTTTTTCTAAAAAGCTATGGAGGATTCTGACGCATTAGAGGGTACTCCCTCTTTAACTAAGTCTTATACCTGTGTTTATTGTGAGGTTTTGGTAGACGAGCCTGTGCAACTGTGTTCCACATGCCTTGAGAAGGCTACGACTTCCAAACATAAGAGAATGTCTAGAACTACTGAGCTGTCCACCTCTGAGGGGTCACCGTCCCATGAGGTGCGTAACCTAATGGCGTCCCCTATCCCACATGCAGCACTCCAGTGTCCGACTGCTTCCAGAAGAACCCTCCATTCCTAAATTAGATAAGGTCTACAGGGACAGGGTGGTTTCCCAGACTTTCCCGGTTCCTGTCAAGATGGCGAACATTATAAAGAACGAGTGGGAGCGGTTAGGTTCTTCCTTTTCCCCCTCTTCTCAAATGAAAAAGCTTTTCCCCATCCCGGAAGCCCAGCTGCAGTTGTGGGGGACCATTCCCAAGGTGGATGGGGCCATCTCCACGCTCGCTAAGCGCACAACGATTCCTTTAGAGGATAGTTCTTCATTCAAGGAGCCTATGGATAAAAAGTTGGAAAACATGTTGCGAAAGATGTTTCAACACACTGGGTTTGTTTTTCAACAGACAGTGGCGGTCGACGCGGTTGCTGGAGCTGCGTCATATTGGTGCAATGCCTTATTTGATATGATTGAGGGTGAACCCTCTTTTGAGGAAGTGCAGGAAAAGATCATGGCCCAAAAGGTGGCCAATTCCTTCATTCGTGACGCTAATATGCAAATTATCCGCCTGAATGCTTGCCTTTTAAGGGCAAGATCCTGTTCGGTTCAGGTCTGGATTCTATCATATCCACGGTTACAGGAGTCAAGGGTGCCTTCTTTCCCCAGGATAAGAAGGTGAAACCTAAGGGTTCTAATTTTCGTCCTTTTCGAGGGGATAAGGCGTAACGCCAACAGCCCACAGCAAAAGCGGACCAAACCAAGGGTGCCTGGAAGCCTGCTCAAGCTTGGAACAAGTCTAAGCAGAACAAGAAGCCCACTGAGACTAAGTTCGCATGAAGAGATGGCCCCCAACTGGTCTGCGGACCGAGTGGGGGGCAGATTGTCTCTATTCTTAGACGACTGGTTGCAGGATGTTCAGGACCCCTGGGTTCTGGAGGTAGTTGCCCAGGGTTACAGGATAGGGTTCAAGTCCTCTCCGCCCAGGGGCAGATTCCTTCAAGGCCGGAAAAAAGAGAGGCCTTCCTGGGTTGTGTGCAGGATCTCTACGCTCTAGGTGTTATCATACCAGTACCCCATGCAGAAAGGGGTCTAGGGTATTACTCCAATTTGTTCATGGTCCCAAAGAAGGAGGGCACGTTCCGCCCGATTCTGGACCTCAAAAGTTTAAACAAGTTCCTGTCCGTTCCATCGTTCAAAGTGGAAACGATCAGATCCATTCTGCCCCTAGTTCAAGAGGGGCAGCTAATGACCTCTATAGACTTGAAGGATGCCTACCTTCATGTTCAGATTCACAGGGACCATTTCAGGTTCCTCAGACTTGCTTTTCTGGATCAGAATTTCCAGTTTGTGGCTCTTCCCTTCGGTCTGACTATGGCCCGAGAGTCTTCATGAAGGTCCTGGGTGCCCTTCTAGCAGTAGCCAGATCCCAGGGCATTGCGGTGCCGCCCTAATTGGTCAACATCCTGATTCAGGTGCTGTCATTCCATCTGGCAGAGGCCCACACCAGGTTCCTGCTGCAGTTACTTCAATCTCACAGTTGGAAGATCAATCTCGAGAAGAGTTTTCTGGTTTCCAGTACCAGGGTGGAGTTCTTGGGCATGATCATAGACTCTGTCCATGAAGATCTTTCTCATGGACAAGCGACGCACAAAGATGGCGTCTGCCTGTCTTGCCCTTCAGTCTACAGTGAGACCATCTGTAGCTCAGTGCATGGAAATGATTGGGTTCATGGTTTCCAGCATGGACATCATTCCATTCGCCAGGTTTCATCTCAGACCTCTTCAATTTTGCATGTTGAGACAGTGGAACGGCAATCATTCCGATCTGTCACAGCCGATATACATGGATGTGCAGACTCGGATTTCCCTCTCCTGGTGGATCCGCCCGGATCACCTGTCCATGGGGACATCCTTCCTGAGATCGTCCTGGGAGATTGTTACCACGGACACGAGTCTGGCGGGATGGGGAGCTGTTTGGGGTGCCAGGATGGCACAGGGGAAGTGGTCTCGCTTAGAGTCTCCTCTTCCAATAAATGTTCTGGAGCTTCGAGTGATCTACAATGCTCTAAAGGTGTGGCCTCGTCTGGGGGCTTCAGCTTTATCAGGTTCCAGATGGACAATATTACCTAGGTGGCTTACATCAACCACCAGGGGGGCACGAGGAGCTCCCTGGCAATGAGGGAGGTGTCTTGGATCCTAGAGTGGGCAGAGACCCACAACTGTTCGCTCTCTGTGATCCACATCCCGGGTGTGGACAACTGATTTTCTCAGCAGGGAGATCTGACTCAGATGGGGGACGCCGGAGATCGATCTCATGGCGTCAAGGTTGAATTGCAAGCTTCCCCGATACGGATAGAGGTCGAGGGACCCCCAGGCGGAGCTAATAGATGCATTGGCGATGCCTTGGGGGTTCAGTCTAGTATACATATTTCCTCCATTACCACTTCTTCCTTGTGTAGTGGCTCGTATGAAGCAGGAGAGAGCGTCCTCCATTCTGATTGCTCCTTCGTGGCCGAGGAGGACGTGGTTTGCAGATCTGGTGGGGATGTCATCCTCTTCGCCGTGGAGGTTACCCTGGCGCAGGGATCTGCTGGAGCAGGTTCCTTTTCAACATCAAAATCTCGATTCTCTGAGGCTGACTGCGTGGAGATTGAACGCTTAGTCTTGGCAAAAAGGTTTTTTTCTGAGAATGTGATTGACACTCTAGTTCAGGCGAGAAAGCCGGTCACTGGATGCATCTATCATAAGGTGTGGAGGACTTACTTGTCCTGGTGTGAGAGTCATGGCTACCCTTGGCACAAGGCGAGGGTATCCAGGATTTTGTCCTTTCACCAAAAGGGTTTGGAGAAGGGTCTTGCCGCTAGTTCCCTAAAGGGACAAATTTTGGCTTTATCTGTTCTGTTGCATAGGAGACTCGCTGGTCTCCCTGACATCCAATCTTTTGTTCAGGCTCTGTCTCAAATCAGGCCTGTTTTTAGGCAGGCTGCTCCCCCTTGGAACTTAAACTTGGTACTTAAGGTCTTGCAGAGGGTTCTGTTTGAGCCTATGCATTCTCTTGACATAAAGGATGTCTCTTGGAAGGTTCTCTTTCTATTGGCCATTGCATCGGCACCCAGAGTCTCTGAGCTGACGGCCTTGCAAAATGAGCCCCCTTATCTGGTGTTTCATGCGAATAAGGCTGTTTTTCGCACAGGCTTGGGGTTTCTCCCCAAGGTGGTGCCTAAACGTAACATCAAATCAGGAGATAGTTGTTCCTTCTTTATGTCATAACCCTTCTTCTCCTAAGGAGAGGTTACTTCATAATCTGGATGTGGTTCGTGCTTTGAAATTCTATCTTCAGGCCACAAGGGATTTCAGACTAAATCACTTTTTGTTGTATATTCAGGGAAGCGCAGGGGTCAGAGGGCTTCAGCTACTTCTTTGTCTTTTTGGCTGAGGAGCTTGATCCGCTTGGCCTATGAGACAGCGGGACATAAGCCTCCTCAGAGGATTACGGGTCATTCCACTAGAGCGGTAGCTTCATCTTGGGCCTTCAAAAATAAGGCTTCTATGGAGCAGATTTGCAAGGCCGCTACCTGGTCCTCCTTGCATACCTTCACTAAATTTTACAAATTTGACGTTTTTGCTTCTGCAGAAGCTTTTTTGGGGAGAAAGGTTCTACAGGCTGTGGTGCCCTCAGATTAAGGGTACACCGTTTACATTCCCGGTTTCATTTAGTGTCCTCTAAAAGCTTGGATATATGTTCCCACAAGTAATGAATGAAGCCATGGACTCTCCTCCCCTTTAGATGGAAAACATAAATTTTGCTTAAACAATAAAAATATATACAAGGTTTGACCTGATCACACAAGAGGGGGTGCTAGACAATGGAAAATAATGAACTCCTATGTAGTGAACAATAGATGTAAAATTCAAACATATAAATAGGGTCTTAATTTATGTGTATATATATATATATATATTTTTTTTTAAAAACAATAATAATACGTATACGTAAAAAAATAAGGAAAATGTCCTTTGGATGGTGTGGACTGTTTTCAAATGGTGGCTGCCTCCTCCTCACTGGCAGGTCCAGGTGAAGCTATAGAAAATTAAGAAAAACAGAGGGGCGCCTCATGTGAAGTATCGTCAGGTGGAGACACAAAAAAATTCACAAAATAGTGTCTATTTTATGCCTGATGAAACGGTTTGTAAACCGAGAAATGCGTTGCAAGTATTGGGGGCAACATTGTTAACCCCTTAATCCACTTTTTACAGCAAACCTTTGTGTTGTTGTTTTTTAACTTTTGTTTTTAATAGATACTTTCATTTTTAATTGTGAGTGGATTTCTCTACCTACCTACTGCCTGACACTATATACAAGAGGTACAGTTCATTTTGGATCACTGTGCCCACTACTTTACAACAGTACCTGCTTCTAGAGACTGAGCCCTTGGGTGACCTGCCACACCTGCCTAAATCTGCAGCCTGTTCCTACCAGCACATTGGTGTGCTTTTGGAGTATGTGAGTACCCATTTTTCTACTAAGTAAACATTGTTGGTTTTACTTTTAATGGTCTGCCCATGTAGTGCTCCTTCTCTGTATTTCCACTCCACCCCCAGCACCACAGCATTGAGAGCGTGACTGAACGGGTGAGCTGTCACACCTTTACAAAAAAAAATCTGCAGCCTGTCCCTACCAACACATAAGTGTTCTTGGAGTATGTGAGTACTCATTTGGCTATTTTGTGATTTTTTTTGTGTCTCCACCTGACGATACTTCACATGAGGCGCCCCTCTGTTTTTCTTCATTTTCTATAAATTTTGCTTACCTGATAATTTTATTTCCATTGTGGGGAGGAGAGTCCATGGCCCCAGCCCGTATCTCCGATGGGCAGACCTAAATTTAATATATTCTTCTGGCACTATTTATACCCTGATATTTCTCCTGTTCCTTGTTTTCTCTGCAGAATGACTGGGGGGTTAGGGGAGTGGGGGAGATATTTAAGCCTTTGGCTGGGGTGTCTTTACCTCCTCCTGGTGGCCAGGTTCTTAATTCACAAAAGTAGTGAATGAAGCCATGGACTCTCCTCCCTACGATGGAAATAAAATGATCAGGTAAGCATAATTTATGTTTTTTTGGGGGGAAATACATATTTTTTTTTAGAATACAAATCTTTAATTACAAATACTATTAATTTTTTTTGAAGTACAATTTAGTTTTTTTTTTTAAAAACCATCTATTTTGGAATAACGCTTTTGTTTTTTTGTAAATACAATACAAGTTTTTCTTTTGCAATTACACTAGCATGTGTCAAAACAGTCAAAAATAATTCTAGTTCCCATTTTGCTAAAGAACTTGTGATATCACAGCATTCAGATCAGTAGTAAAAAAAGAGAAAGGACATACAAATTGGCCTTGTTGTATAGAGAAAACATAGTAGAATGGTTATGTGATATTGGTTGCTATAACAAGGATCATGCTAGGGAGATTGTGTAATGCCACTACCAATTACTTATGTTTACATTCGCCATGCAGATGGTATATAATAAACAGCATAGCAATTTTGTGTGAATTGTTCCATCTGTGACCCACGAATTTCTATTTTTGGGTAATGAAATGCGGGAAAATCTTGGGATCCACAAAAGGTTTGTTAAGAATGTGATCACTAATTTGATGCTTTAACATATGTTTTTATTTTTTATAAGTAGCGCAGGTAAAATGACATCACAGATGGGCGCTTATGCCGTATTAGATTTAACTGAATACATATGTATATGTAATTGATTTGTTTCTATGCGTGTACATAAAGAATCTCACTGTAAACCTATGCTATTATGCCTGAAGAAACTGTCAGAATGGATCGAGAAACGAGTTAAAGTAATTGATAAAAACTTGTTTTTATTAAATCAAAGCTTGTATATGACTTGAAAGTTGTCTTTGGAGATAGCTGCTTTTGAATACACTTCAGCCGTATGCCTTGGTGACATTCAGGAAGAGTATTGGAGTGGTATATTACGGAGTACAGTCAGCTGGGGACTGAGAATGCCAGCCTGCCTTTATAGCACCATATATTTTGGTACCAACTAAAACTGTGAATGGTAATTTTTAAATATCTGTGACGGATTCCCCGGCTACCCCGATTGGGTAGCTCCACCAAACGGGTCCTGCTTCCTCCCTGCCGACTGCAGCTATGTAGCTGGCAAGTGACCACAGCCTGTAGCCACCCCTGATGCCCGACAGCACCAGTACTCAGGGACCCACCCTGTGGCAGACTCCAGCTACCCCGACTGAGTAGCTCTGCCAGAGGGTCCTTCCTTTGCCTGGAACAGGCTGCTATGTAGCCCAGGAAAGTGATTTTAGCTGGAGCTCACCCAAATAACTAGACAGACTAGCCTTCAGGTGAACAAGAACTGATTTTATTGAGAACACACACTCCTTTTATACACACATCTCATCTTAATAACACAAAGGACAATCCCACAATTTTCCCGCCATTCCCGCCCCTCCAGACAGCCCGGCACCTCCATAGGAGCCACAGTCTCACATAATCCCAATACTTAGGGGTGGTGGTTTCGGGTGATCCCGGTGGAGCGGCACTTCCAGGGGGTCATTTTAAAGCTCTCGGTCCCCAGATGTCACAGTCCAAAAATCAGCATGATTCGTTACTGGGGACCGGAGTTACAGTCCGTTGAAGTTATGGGGTTAGGGGTGTCCAAAACCCCCAGTTCCCAAAGGAGCTCCCCTCTGATAATTGCCACAGCTCTTGTCCTCCCTAGGGACTACCAATCCCCAAAAGAGCGGAGCTCTGGGGCAAAGGGCTGCTGGAGCGACCAGGGGTAAATTTAGCGGGTGTCCTGGTGTCCTGTGGCCGATCGGGAGTTCCAGGAGTCTGGCCAGCCTGAGAGGGGTTAGGCGGGTGTCCATTGTGAGGCGGCCGACCGGGAGTTCCAGGAGCCCGGCCAGCCTAGGAGGGTTTTCATGGTCATAAACCAACTCTTCTCTGAACACAAAAACAAGCCAACACAAAGCAAACAAACAGTCTCCAGAGATGGTGGTTGCTCTGAGGAGCCCAAAACCACTGAGAAACAACAGGGGTGAGGTTGTAGGGGGGTGGGGGGTAGCCTTAGCCATCTGATATCCGTGACAATATCTATACAAATATAAAAAATACAGTATCACACTATGTGGTACCCCTTCTTCTGTATTATTTGCTCCAATAGTTCTTATTGTAGGTGTAATGAAAGGTTTCTGAAGAGGTCATATTAAAGAAATCTACCTTTTTTTTAGTTTTGAGTGCTTCAAATACTACAGAACAACCTGCTTTAAATATAAAAGGACCATTAAACACAATAGAATTGCATAATCAACAAATGCATAATAAAACGACCATGCAAAAAGCGCTTTCAAAGAGTAATTTTTTTCTTACAAATTTCAAACACATTTTAATTTTTTTCCGCTGAATCATGTGACAGACATCAGCCAATCACAAAATTCATACATGTTTATATACTACGGATTCTTGCACATGCTCAGTAGTAGCTATTTCCTCAGAAAGTGTGCACATAAAAAAGTAAATGTATATATTGATAAGGGAAAGTAATTAGAAAGTTGTTAACAATGGCATGCTTTATCTGAATCATAAAAGCTTAATTTTGTGTCAATTTAAGGGTCTTCAACTTGAACTAACAAATTGAAAACAATCTCAGAATTATAGCATCTTTCATACAATCTCTGAATCAGAATACAATAATATATGCATACACACGCATATTTAAATACCAGGGGGTCAATTTATTAAATGGCGAGCGGACATGATTTACTATAGCTGTGTGCATTTATCATTGCACAAGCATTTCTAGTGAAATGCTTGTGCAATGCCGTCCCCCGCTAGCAGGGGGTGTCAATCATCCTGATCGTATTGGGATTTCAGTCCGCCACCTAAAAAAAGTGGGGAATGCACTTTCTTTAATGCAATACCAACATGGGTAGGAGCTTCTATTCTGTTAAAGGTTACCTTCCCAGGCTGTTCAAGGAGAGCATATTCAGTTGGCAAATTTCTGAAGTAAGGCAAGCTTTTAATTAAAGTGAAAGTAAATCCTAGCATTTTACAAATGCTAGGATTGAGTATTAAAAGAATTAAAGGGGACTTTCATTCATGAAGTACAAGATACTTCATGTAGAAAGCTCCTTTATTTGTTTCAATCAGTCGCCATTCTTAGCTGCTACAGCAGCCCACGGCTAAAAAAATTTTTTTCTAAGAGGTGACGTTTTCACTTCTTAGCCAATAGCCGTGCGGTAAATCCAGCTTGGTGCCCATGGGAGCCAGATTTTCCGCATGGCTATTGGCTAAGAGGTGAAAACGTCACCTCTTAGCAAAACTTTTTTTAGCCTTGGACTGCTGAAGTAGCTAAGAACGGCGACCGATTTAAACAAATAAAGGAGCTTTCTACATGAAGTATCTTATACTTCATGAATGAAAGTCCCCTTTATTTGTTTCAATAGTCAATCCTAGCGTTTGTAAAACGCTAGGATTTACTTTCACTTTAAGTTAAATACATAGAAGTTTCCAACCTGATTGGCTAGTGGTAATTAATCTAATTGGATTTTGTACTTACCAATTAGGTTTCAGATCCTGTCCAATCAGGGTCTAGGGTAGCTTGCACTCAGCTATTAGCTGGCTATTTCTAAAGTTTCTGGTTACTGTACTACATTCAATGATCCTTGGCTCATAATCTGTTCCTGGCTTAAAAAAAAAACAGAATTTATGCTTACCTGATAAATTACTTTCTCCAACGGTGTGTCCGGTCCACGGCGTCATCCTTACTTGTGGGATATTCTCTTCCCCAACAGGAAATGGCAAAGAGTCCCAGCAAAGCTGGTCACATGATCCCTCCTAGGCTCCGCCCACCCCAGTCATTCGACCGACGGACAGGAGGAAATATATATAGGAGAAACCATATGATACCGTGGTGACTGTAGTTAGAGAAAATAATTCATCAGACCTGATTAAAAAACCAGGGCGGGCCGTGGACCGGACACACAGTTGGAGAAAGTAATTTATCAGGTAAGCATAAATTCTGTTTTCTCCAACATTGGTGTGTCCGGTCCACGGCGTCATCCTTACTTGTGGGAACCAATACCAAAGCTTTAGGACACGGATGAAGGGAGGGAGCAAATCAGGTCACCTAAATGGAAGGCACCACGGCTTGCAAAACCTTTCTCCCAAAAATAGCCTCCGAAGAAGCAAAAGTATCAAATTTGTAAAATTTGGCAAAAGTGTGCAGTGAAGACCAAGTCGCTGCCTTACATATCTGGTCAACAGAAGCCTCGTTCTTGAAGGCCCATGTGGAAGCCACAGCCCTAGTGGAGTGAGCTGTGATTCTTTCAGGAGGCTGCCGTCCGGCAGTCTCATAAGTCAATCGGATAATGCTTTTAAGCCAAAAGGAAAGAGAGGTAGAAGTCGCTTTTTGACCTCTCCTTTTACCAGAATAAACAACAAACAAGGAAGATGTTTGTCTGAAATCTTTAGTAGCCTCTAAATAGAATTTTAGAGCACGGACTACGTCCAAATTGTGTAACAAACTTTCCTTCTTTGAAACTGGATTCGGACACAAAGAAGGTACAACTATCTCCTGGTTAATATTTTTGTTGGAAACAACTTTCGGAAGAAAACCAGGCTTAGTACGCAAAACCACCTTATCTGCATGGAACACCAGATAGGGCGGAGAACACTGCAGAGCAGATAACTCTGAAACTCTTCTAGCAGAAGAAATTGCAACCAAAAACAAAACTTTCCAAGATAATAACTTAATATCTACGGAATGTAAGGGTTCAAACGGAACCCCTTGAAGAACTGAAAGAACTAGATTTAGACTCCAGGGAGGAGTCAAAGGTCTGTAAACAGGCTTGATCCTAACCAGAGCCTGAACAAATGCTTGAACATCTGGCACAGCTGCCAGTCTTTTGTGAAGTAAAACAGATAAAGCAGAGATCTGTCCCTTCAGAGAACTTGCAGATAATCCTTTCTCCAAACCTTCTTGTAGAAAGGATAGAATCTTAGGAATTTTTATCTTGTTCCATGGGAATCCTTTAGATTCACACCAACAGATATATTTTTTCCATATTTTATGGTAAATCTTTCTAGTTACAGGCTTTCTAGCCTGAATCAGAGTATCTATTACAGAATCTGAAAACCCACGCTTTGATAAAATCAAGCGTTCAATCTCCAAGCCGTCAGTTGGAGGGAAACCAGATTCGGATGTTCGAATGGACCCTGAACAAGAAGGTCCTGTCTCAAAGGTAGCTTCCATGGTGGAGCCGATGACATATTCACCAGGTCTGCATACCAAGTCCTGCGTGGCCACGCAGGAGCTATCAAGATCACCGAGGCCCTCTCCTGATTGATCCTGGCTACCAGCCTGGGGATGAGAGGAAACGGTGGGAATACATAAGCTAGGTTGAAGGTCCAAGGTGCTACTAGTGCATCTACTAGGGTCGCCTTGGGATCCGTGGATCTGGACCCGTAGCAAGGAACCTTGAAGTTCTGACGAGACGCCATCAGATCCATGTCTGGAATGCCCCATAATTGAGTTATTTGGGCAAAGATTTCCGGATGGAGTTCCCACTCCCCCGGATGGAATGTCTGACGACTCAGAAAATCCGCTTCCCAATTTTCCACTCCTGGGATGTGGATCGCAGACAAGTGGCAGGAGTGATCCTCCGCCCATTGAATTATCTTGGTCACTTCTTTCATCGCCAGGGAAGTCCTTGTTCCCCCCTGATGATTGATATATGCAACGGTCGTCATGTTGTCTGACTGAAACCTTATGAATTTGGCCTTTGCTAGTTGAGGCCAAGCTCTGAGAGCATTGAATATCGCTCTCAGTTCCAGAATGTTTATCGGGAGAAGAGACTCTTCCCGAGACCATAGACCCTGAGCTTTCAGGGATTCCCAGACCGCGCCCCAGCCCACTAGGCTGGCGTCGGTCGTGACAATGACCCACTCTGGTCTGCGGAAGCTCATTCCCTGTGACAGATTGTCCAGGGTCAGCCACCAACGGAGTGAATCTCTGGTCTTTTGATCTACTTGAATCGTCGCAGACAAGTCTGTATAATCCCCATTCCACTGTCTGAGCATGCACAGTTGTAATGGTCTTAGATGAATTCGTGCAAAAGGAACTATGTCCATTGTTGCAACCATCAATCCTATTACTTCCATGCACTGCGCTATGGAAGGACGAGGAACAGAATGAAGTACTTGACAAGAGCTTAGAAGTTTTGATTTTCTGACCTCTGTCAGAAAAATCCTCATTTCTAAGGAATCTATTATTGTTCCCAAGAAGGGAACTCTTGTTGACGGGGACAGAGAACTTTTTTCTTTGTTCACCTTCCATCCGTGAGATCTGAGAAAGGCTAGGACGATGTCCGTATGAGCCTTTGCTTTTGACAGGGACGGCGCTTGAATCAGGATGTCGTCCAAGTAAGGTACTACTGCAATGCCCCTTGGTCTTAGAACCGCTAGAAGGGACCCTAGTACCTTTGTGAAAATCCTTGGAGCAGTGGCTAATCCAAATGGAAGTGCCACAAACTGGTAATGCTTGTCCAGAAAAGCGAACCTTAGGAACTGATGATGTTCCTTGTGGATAGGAATATGTAGGTACGCATCCTTTAAATCCACGGTAGTCATAAATTGATTTTCCTGGATAGTAGGTAGGATCGTTCGAATAGTTTCCATTTTGAACGATGGTACCCTGAGAAATTTGTTTAGGATCTTTAGATCCAAAATTGGTCTGAATGTTCCCTCTTTTTTGGGAACTATGAACAGATTGGAATAAAATCCCATTCCTTGTTCTCTTATTGGAACTGGATGTATCACTCCCATCTTTAACAGGTCTTCTACACAATGTAAGAATGCCTGTCTCTTTATTTGGTTTGAAGATAATTGAGACCTGTGGAACCTTCCCCTTGGGGGTAGTTCCTTGAATTCCAGGAGATAACCTTGAGAAACTATTTCTAGCGCCCAAGGATCCTGAACATCTCTTGCCCAAGCCTGAGCAAAGAGAGAAAGTCTGCCCCCCACTAGATCCGGTCCCGGATCGGGGGCTATCCCTTCATGCTGTTTTGGTAGCAGTGGTAGGCTTCTTGGCCTGCTTACCCTTGTTCCAGCCTTGCATTGGTTTCCAGGCTGGTTTGGGTTGTGAAGTATTACCCTCTTGCTTAGAGGATACAGAATTAGAGACTGGTCCGTTTCTGCGAAAGGGACGAAAATTAGGCTTATTATTAGCCTTAAAAGACCTATCCTGTGGGAGGGCGTGGCCCTTTCCCCCAGTGATGTCTGAAATAATCTCTTTCAAATCAGGTCCAAATAATGTTTTACCTTTGAAAGGAATGTTAAGCAATTTTGTCTTGGAAGACACATCCGCTGACCAAGACTTTAGCCAAAGCACTCTGCGCGCCACGACAGCAAACCCTGAATTTTTCGCCGCTAATCTAGCTAATTGCAAAGCGGCATCTAAAACAAAAGAGTTAGCCAATTTAAGTGCTTGAACTCTGTCCATAACCTCCTCATACGAAGATTCTTTACTGAGCGATTTTTCTAGTTCCTCGAACCAGAAACACGCTGCCGTAGTGACAGGAACAATGCATGAAATTGGTTGTAGAAGGTAACCTTGCTGTACAAAAATCTTTTTAAGCAAACCCTCTAATTTCTTATCCATAGGATCTTTGAAAGCACAACCATCTTCGATAGGAATAGTAGTGCGTTTGTTTAGAGTAGAAACCGCCCCCTCGACCTTGGGGACTGTCTGCCATAAGTCCTTTCTGGGGTCGACTATAGGAAATAATTTCTTAAATATAGGGGAGGGGGAACAAAAGGTACGCCGGGCCTTTCCCACTCTTTATTTACTATGTCCGCCACCCGCTTGGGTATAGGAAAAGCGTCGGGGGGCACCGGAACCTCTAGGAACTTGTCCATCTTACATAATTTCTCTGGAATGACCAAATTGTCACAATCATCCAGAGTAGATAACACCTCCTTAAGCAGTGCGCGGAGATGTTCTAATTTAAATTTAAATGTCACAACATCAGGTTCAGCTTGATGAGAAATTTTTCCTGAATCTGAAATTTCTCCATCAGACAAAACCTCCCTCATGGCCCCTTGAGATTGGTGTGAGGGTATGTCAGAACAGTTATCATCAGCGTCCTCTTGCTCTTCAGTGTTTAAAACAGAGCAATCGCGCTTTCTCTGATAAGTAGGCATTTTGGATAAAAGATTTGCTATGGAGTTATCCATTACAGCCGTTAATTGTTGCATGGTAATAAGTATTGGCGCACTAGATGTACTAGGGGCCTCCTGTGTGGGCATAACTGGTGTAGACACAGTAGGGGATGATGTAGTATCATGTTTACTCCCCTCATTTGAGGAATCATCTTGGGCAATATCATTATCTGTTGCATTACTGTCCTTACTTTGTTTGGACACTATGGCACAATTATCACATAAATTTAAATGGGGAGACACATTGGCTTTCATACATATAGAACATAGCTTATCTGATGGTACAGACATGTTAAACAGGCTTAAACTTGTCAACAAAGCACAAAAAACGTTTTAAAATAAAACCGTTACTGTCACTTTAAATTTCAAACTGAAAACACTTTATTACTGAATATGTGAAAAAGTATGAAGGAATTGTTCAAAATTCACCAAAATTTCACCACAGTGTCTTAAAGCATTAAAAGTATTGCACACCAAATTTCAGAGCTTTAACCCTTAAATTAACGGAACCGGAGCCGTTTTTACATTTAACCCCTATACAGTCCCAGAATGAGGCTCTGTCTATAACTAGAAAGGCCCCCATCTGAAAAAGGTGTCCAACACAGTGCCTGCCGTTTTTCTAAACGTTCCCCAAGATTATAATACCAATAATTAGTTAGAATCTGCATAATATGCCTAGTAAAGCAATTGTTTTAGCCCAGAAAAATATCTACCAGTTTTTAAGCCCTTTTTGAAGCCCTTTATTCTTTTATGTTTAACTAAGAAAATGGCTTACCGGTCCCCATGAGGGGAAATGACAGCCTTCCAGCATTACATGGTCTTGTTAGAAATATGGCTAGTCATACCTTAAGCAGAAAAGACTGCTAACTGTTTCCCCCAACTGAAGTTACTTCATCTCAACAGTCCTGTGTGGAAACAGCAATCGATTTTAGTTACTGTCTGCTAAAATCATCTTCCTCTTACAAACAGAAATCTTCATCCTTTTCTGTTTCAGAGTAAATAGTACATACCAGCACTATTTTAAAATAACAAACACTTGATAGAAGAATAAAACTACATTTAAACACCAAAAAACTCTTAACCATCTCCGTGGAGATGTTGCCTGTGCAACGGCAAAGAGAATGACTGGGGTGGGCGGAGCCTAGGAGGGATCATGTGACCAGCTTTGCTGGGACTCTTTGCCATTTCCTGTTGGGGAAGAGAATATCCCACAAGTAAGGATGACGCCGTGGACCGGACACACCAATGTTGGAGAAATGTATTTTACTGCACATCTGATGAGATAAAATGTGAAAGTTACACTTATGATGTTCCTTGAATAAAAATGGAATTCAAGTTTCAACCATGTCTTTTGGATTGAAAATTAATTATTCAGTCTGTTTGATCTATTACCACTGAACTCAGCCTATACTACAGATCAAGCTTTGACCCACAGGTCTGAAATAAAGCTTCTGGTGGTGTTTCTCAGCTTGATCATTTACCCTTTTCAAGACCACCCACGGCCTGTTATCACCTGCCAGGTATGAAAAAAATGCTGTAAAGTAAGAATGCTTTCAAAAATAGAAAGGTTTTTTTTAAATCAATGAACAAAATATAAAGTGAATGATCAGAAAAAAAAATCTAAATTAAATACTTGATGCAACCAACCTTTCCTTCAAAACAGCATCAAGTCTTCTAGGTATAATTGTGCAAATTCAAAGATTTTGAAGGGATATTGATTGGGTTACACGCTGGGATACTGGGCCTAGATGGATCTGAGCACTTGGGAGACCGCCGTAGCTGATTGGCTCAGTTCCAGATCCACTTCCAGTTCCTGACGCAGGAAGACAGAGTGGCCGAAGAGGTCAGATAAAGCCCACTCATACTACAGTGCCACTTCTTCTTTGAACATTTCGCATTAGTGGGCCGGCAGTTGGCGTGGTTACGAGGAAGATTAGCAATCAAGAAGTGGTCAAAGATTCAGGAAACACCCCAACAATGTGGCAAACTCGTGTGTACAATTGCGCACTTACCTGGGTCGCGGTAAGGTGTCCTTTATGGTGTCCTTTATGGCTGACCAGGGACAGATCGCACGGCAGCATCGGATGTCGGAGTCCCTCCATGGAGGACAGAGGTAAAGGTTCTGCAGCACTCAAAGGTGATCTGTGCGAATAATAACCCCAAACCGCAAGTAAAAAAACTGACATTTGTTTACCTATTCCGGAATTGTTTGAAGAAAATGTTATTGTGTGTGGGGACTAAATATCCATCCCCAAGCCACCACGTTATTTAATTATTCTTTTGATATTGCTGGAGAGAATGGGAGAATAGTAATGACCAGATGGATAGGACTATTATCAAAGTGCAAAATTGTATGAAAGGAGTGAGCACTGCCAACAAGAGGTTAAGGAACACAATCAATAAGAGCTGGCAGATAAGAAACTTGCAATATGTATAATATAAAGCAATTTTGGTGGTATTTATCTATGAACTGAGCCCAAACAGGACATAAATGTGAGATCATACATAATAAGGCTTGTGGGTAGTCTGATTATGAACCATATGAGACAACAAGATTCCAATATAGTGCCTAATAGCTATTGGTTTATACTGTCTATCAGGGAAAAGAGTGCTTTTCAACTTATTTGGAATATTTTGATTAATAGATGGTAGCACCAAATACAAGGTATATTGACTTTTTTGGAATCCATCTCAGGCTGACGTATGGTTAATTCCTGACTGTTTCAGTCCCTCAACTTGTGATTACCAAACCTGATATATATTCGGCTTCTATTGGGCAACCAATGATGTTGACTCTAAATATGTTTTGTTAATATTGATGGAAGCAGAGTTTGTATTGGATATAAAATGTATTGTATATGTAAAGTATATTCTGCTTATTTGTGATGGATACATATCCATTAACAGGGAAAGGGAATTTTAATGACTGAGAAATTATATAAAATTAGATCATCAAGATAACTCGATAGTCAAGGTACAAGTGCAATACTGAGGCTTTTAGTAAAAGGAGTTGAAGATGAGACTCCAATAAAAAGGTCTTTACTTATAGATAAGAAGACTAGGCTGGTGAAGACAGTAAAAGATCAGCTAACTTTTTAATTTTAAAATGTATCAACACACTAAGTGAAGAAGTTAAAGGGACATTAAACCCAAAAAAATTCTTTCATTATTCAGATAGAGAATACAATTTAAAAAAAGTTTCCAATTTACGTCTATTATCAAATTTTCTTCCTTCTCATGATACTCTTTGTTGAAGAGATACCTAGGTAAAAAGCGTGCACGTGCCTGAAGCACTACCTGACAGGAGTAGTGCTGCCATCTAGTGCTCCTGCTAATGTAGTAATAATATTGTTGCAAAACTGCTGCAGACACGTGCACACTTCTGAGCTTACTTCCTTGCTTTTCAACAAAGGATAACAAGAAAGCTAAGAAAATTTGATAACAGAAGTAAATTGGAAAGTTGTTTAAAATTGTATGTTCTATCTGAATCATGAAAGAAAAAAAAAAACATAATTTATGCTTACCTGATAAATTCCTTTCTTCAGTAGTGTGATCAGTCCACGGGTCATCATTACTTGTGGGATATTATCTGCTCCCCTACAGGAAGTGCAAGAGGATTCACCCAGCAGAGTTGCTATATAGCTCCTCCCCTCTACGTCACCTCCAGTCATTCGACCAAGGACCAACGAGAAAGGAGAAGCCAAGGGTGTAGTGGTGACTGGAGTATAATTTAAAAAATATTTACCTGCCTTAAAAAACAGGGCGGGCCGTGGACTGATCACACTACAGAAGAAAGGAATTTATCAGGTAAGCATAAATTATGTTTTCTTCTGTTAAGTGTGATCAGTCCACGGGTCATCATTACTTGTGGGATACCAATACCAAAGCAAAAGTACACGGATGACGGGAGGGATAGGCAGGCTCTTTATACAGAAGGAACCACTGCCTGAAGAACCTTTCTCCCAAAAATAGCCTCCGAGGAAGCAAAAGTGTCAAATTTGTAAAATTTGGAAAAAGTATGAAGCGAAGACCAAGTTGCAGCCTTGCAAATCTGTTCAACAGAGGCCTCATTCTTAAAGGCCCAAGTGGAAGCCACAGCTCTAGTGGAATGAGCTGTAATTCTTTCAGGAGGCTGCTGTCCAGCAGTCTCATAAGCTAAACGAATTATGCTACGAAGCCAAAAAGAGAGAGAGGTAGCAGAAGCTTTTTGACCTCTCCTCTGACCAGAGTAAACGACAAACAGGGAAGACGTTTGTCGAAAATCTTTAGTTGCCTGTAAATAAAATTTAAGGGCACGAACTACATCCAGATTGTGCAAAAGACGTTCCTTCCTCGAAGAAGGATTTGGGCACAAGGATGGAACAACAATCTCCTGATTGATATTCCTGTTAGTGACTACCTTAGGTAAGAACCCAGGTTTAGTACGCAGAACTACCTTATCCGAGTGAAAAATCAAATAAGGAGAATCACAATGTAAGGCTGATAACTCAGAGACTCTTCGAGCCGAGGAAATAGCCATTAAAAATAGAACTTTCCAAGATAACTACTTTATAACAATGGAATGAAGGGGTTCAAACGGAACACCCTGTAAAACGTTAAGAACAAGGTTTAAACTCCATGGTGGAGCCACAGCTTTAAACACAGGTTTAATCCTGGCCAAAGCCTGACAAAAAGCCTGAACGTGTGGAACTTCTGACAGACGCTTGTGTAACAGAATGGACAGAGCTGAGATCTGTCCCTTTAAGGAACTAGCGGATAACCCCTTTTCTAAACCTTCTTGTAGAAAAGACAATATCCTAGGAATCCTAACCTTACTCCAAGAGTAACCTTTGGATTCGCACCAATATAGGTATTTACGCCATATTTTATGGTAAATCTTTCTGGTAACAGGCTTCCTAGCCTGTATTAAGGTATCAATAACTGACTCAGAAAAACCACGCTTTGATAAGATCAAGCGTTCAATTTCCAAGCAGTCAGCTTCAGAGAAGTTAGATTTTGATGTTTGAAAGGACCCTGAATCAGAAGGTCCTGTTTCAGAGGTAACGACCAAGGTGGACAGAATGACATGTCCACCAGATCTGTATACCAAGTCCTGCGTGGCCATGCAGGCGCTATTAGAATCACTGATGCTTTCTCCTGTTTGATTCTGGCAATCAATCGAGGAAGCATCGGGAAAGGTGGAAACACATAAGCCATCCTGAAGGTCCATGGTGCTGTCAAGGCATCTATTAGGACCGCTCCCGGATCCCTGGATCTGGACCCGTAGCGCGGAAGCTTGGCGTTCTGTCGAGACGCCATGAGATCTATCTCTGGTTTGCCCCAACGTCGAAGTATTTGGGCAAAGACCTCTGGATGAAGTTCCCACTCCCCCGGATGAAAAGTCTGACGACTTAAGAAATCCGCCTCCCAGTTCTCCACTCCCGGGATGTGGATTGCAGACAGGTGGCAAGAGTGAGACTCTGCCCAGCGAATTATCTTCGATACTTCCATCATTGCTAGGGAGCTTCTTGTCCCTCCCTGATGGTTGATATAAGCTACAGTCGTGATGTTGTCCGACTGGAACCTGATGAACCCCCGAGTTGTTAACTGGGGTCAAGCCAGAAGAGCATTGAGGACTGCTCTCAATTCCAGAATGTTTATTGGAAGAAGACTCTCCTCCTGATTCCATAGTCCCTGAGCCTTCAGAGAATTCCAGACAGCGCCCCAACCTAGTAGGCTGGCGTCTGTTGTTACAATTGACCAGTCTGGCCTGCTGAATGGCATTCCCCTGGCCAGATGTGGCCGATAAAGCCACCATAGAAGAGAATTTCTGGTCTCTTGATTCAGATTTAGAGTGGGGGACAAATCTGAGCAATCCCCATTCCACTGACTTAGCATGCACAGTTGCAGTGGTCTGAGATGTAGGCGTGCAAAAGGAACTATGTCCATTGCTGCTACCATTAGTCCGATTACCTCCATGCATTGAGCTACTGACGGGTGTTGAATAGAATGAAGGACACGGCATGCACTTTGAAGTTTTGTTAACCTGTCCTCTGTCAGGTAAATCTTCATTTCTACAGAATCTATCAGAGTCCCCAGGAAGGGAACTCTTGTGAGTGGAAAGAGAGAACTTTTCTTTTCGTTCACTTTCCATCCATGCGACCTTAGAAATGCCAGTACTATCTCTGTATGAGATTTGGCAGTTTGAAGGCTTGAAGCTTGTATCAGTATGTCGTCTAAGTACGGAGCTACTGAAATTCCTCGCGGTCTTAGTACCGCCAGAAGAGTGCCCAGAACCTTTGTGAAGATTCTTAGAGCCGTAGCCAGTCCGAATGGAAGAGCTACAAACTGGTAATGCCTGTCTAAAAAGGCAAACCTTAGATACCGGTAATGGCTTTTGTGAATCGGTATGTGAAGGTAAGCATCCTTTAAATCCACTGTGGTCATGTACTGACCCTCTTGGATCATGGGCAAAAATGTTCGAATAGTTTCCATCTTGAACGATGGAACTCTTAGGAATTTGTTTAGGATCTTTAAATCCAAGATTGGCCTGAAGGTTCCCTCTTTTTTGGGAACTACAAACAGATTTGAGTAAAACCCTTGTCCTAGTTCCAACCGCGGAACTGGATGGATCACTCCCATTAATAAAAGATCTTGTACGCAGCGTAGAAACGCTTCCTTCTTTGTTAGGTTTGTTGACAACCTTGACAGATGAAATCTCCCTCTTGGGGGAGAGGATTTGAAGTCCAGAAGGTATCCCTGAGATATGATCTCTAACGCCCAGGGATCCTGAACATCTCTTGCCCAAGCCTGGGCGAAGAGGGAAAGTCTGCCCCCCACTAGATCCGGTCCCGGATCGGGGGCCCTCAATTCATGCTGTCTTAGGGGCAGCAGCAGGTTTTCTGGCCTGTTTGCCCCTGTTCCAGGACTGGTTAGGTTTCCAGCCTTGTCTGTAGCGAGCAACAGCTCCTTCCTGTTTTGGTGCAGAGGAAGTTGATGCTGCTCCTGCTTTGAAATTACGAAAGGAACGAAAATTGGACTGTCTAGCCTTGGCTTTGGCCTTGTCCTGAGGCAGGGCATGACCTTTACCTCCTGTAATGTCAGCAATAATCTCTTTCAAGCCGGGCCCGAATAAGGTCTGCCCTTTGAAAGGAATATTAAGCAATTTAGATTTAGACGTAACATCAGCTGACCAGGATTTCAGCCACAGAGCTCTGCGTGCCTGAATGGCGAATCCTGAATTTTTAGCCGCAAGTTTAGTTAAATGTACTACGGCATCTGAAATAAATGAATTAGCTAACTTAAGGAATTTAAGTTTGTGTGTGATGTCATCTAGTGTGGATGATTGAAGTGTCTCTTCCAGAGACTCAAACCAAAATGCTGCTGCAGCCGTGACAGGCGCAATACATGCAAGAGGTTGCAATATAAACCCTTGTTGAACAAACATTTTCTTAAGGTAACCCTCTAATTTTTTATCCATTGGATCTGAAAAGGCACAGCTATCCTCCACTGGGATAGTGGTACGCTTAGCTAAAGTAGAAACTGCTCCCTCCACCTTAGGGACCATTTGCCATAAGTCCCGTGTGGCGGCGTCTATTGGAAACATCTTTCTGAATATAGGAGGGGGTGAGAAAGGCACACCAGGTCTATCCCACTCCTTAGTAACAATGTCAGTAAGTCTCTTAGGTATAGGAAAAACGTCAGTACTCGTCGGTACCGCAAAATATTTATCCAACCTACACATTTTCTCTGGGATTGCAACTGTGTTACAATCATTCAGAGCCGCTAATACCTCCCCTAGTAACACACGGAGGTTCTCAAGCTTAAATTTAAAATTTGAAATGTCTGAGTCCAGTTTATTTGGATCAGAACCGTCACCCACAGAATGAAGCTCTCCGTCTTCACGTTCTGCAAACTGTGACGCAGTATCAGACATGGCCCTTGCATTATCAGCGCACTCTGTTCTCACCCCAGAGTGATCACGTTTACCTCTTAGTTCTGGTAGTTTAGCCAAAACTTCAGTCATAACAGTAGCCATATCTTGTAATGTGATTTGTAATGGCCGCCCAGATGTACTCGGCGCTACAATATCACGCACCTCCTGAGCGGGAGATGCAGGTACTGACACGTGAGGCGAGTTAGTCGGCATAACTCTCCCCTCGTTGTTTGGTGAAATATGTTCAATTTGTACAGATTGACTGTTTTTTAAAATAGCATCAATACATTTAGTACATAAATTTCTATTGGGCTCCACTTTGGCATTAACACATATAGCACAGAGATATTCCTCTGAATCAGACATGTTTAACACACTAGCAAATAAACAGCAACTTGAAAATACTTTTCAAAGTAATTTACAAATAATATGAAAACGAACTGTGCCTTTAAGAAGCACAGAAAAAAATTATAACAGTTAAAATAATTAAGTTATAGCATCAATCTTTGTCAGAATATACAGTTTTAGCAAAGGATTGTTCCCCTCAGCAATTAAACAACACAACTTTAGCAAAGGTTTAATCCCATTAGCAAAGATAACAATTTCTGAAAGCAGGAAACAAATTACAGAATAAACGTTTTTATCTCAGTCAATGCTGACTGAAATATTTGATGCATAGTAAAAGCGCCCCTCCCCCACACACACAGCAGTGAGGGAGAACAGAAACTGACAGAAAAAAACAGATTTAAGCAACTGCCAAGTGGAAAAATAGTGCCCAAACATTTATTCACTCAGTACCTCAGTAAATGAAAACGATTTTACATTCCAGCAAAAACGTTAAACATAATCTCTAGTTATTAAACAGCTTTATGTCTTTCTTACAGTGTAATTCTAGTGAAGTACCATTCCCAGAATACTGAAGTGTAAAGTATACATACATGACATTATATCGGTGTGGCAGGATTTTCTCATCAATTCCATTGTCAGAAAATAAAAACTGCTACATACCTCTATGCAGATTCATCTGCCCGCTGTCCCCTGATCTGAAGTTTACCTCACTCCTCAGATGGCCGAGAACAGCAATATGATCTTAACTACTCCGGCTAAAATCATAGCAAAAACAGAATTTATGTTTACCTGATAAATTTCTTTCTCCAACGGTGTGTCCGGTCCACGGCGTCATCCTTACTTGTGGGATATTCTCTTCCCCAACAGGAAATGGCAAAGAGCCCAGCAAAGCTGGTCACATGATCCCTCCTAGGCTCCGCCTACCCCAGTCATTCGACCGACGTTAAGGAGGAATAATAGCATAGGAGAAACCATATGGTACCGTGGTGACTGTAGTTAAAGAAAATAAATTATCAGACCTGATTAAAAAACCAGGGCGGGCCGTGGACCGGACACACCGTTGGAGAAAGAAATTTATCAGGTAAACATAAATTCTGTTTTCTCCAACATAGGTGTGTGCGGTCCACGGCGTCATCCTTACTTGTGGGAACCAATACCAAAGCTTTAGGACACGGATGAAGGGAGGGAGCAAATCAGGTCACCTAAATGGAAGGCACCACGGCTTGCAAAACCTTTCTCCCAAAAATAGCCTCAGAAGAAGCAAAAGTATCAAACTTGTAAAATTTGGTAAAAGTGTGCAGTGAAGACCAAGTCGCTGCCCTACATATCTGATCAACAGAAGCCTCGTTCTTGAAGGCCCATGTGGAAGCCACAGCCCTAGTGGAATGAGCTGTGATTCTTTCGGGAGGCTGCCGTCCGGCAGTCTCGTAAGCCAATCTGATGATGCTTTTAATCCAAAAAGAGAGAGAGGTAGAAGTTGCTTTTTGACCTCTCCTTTTACCTGAATAAACAACAAACAGGGAAGATGTTTGTCTAAAATCCTTTGTAGCATCTAAATAGAATTTTAGAGCGCGAACAACATCCAAATTGTGCAACAAGCGTTCCTTCTTTGAAACTGGTTTCGGACACAGAGAAGGTACGATAATCTCCTGGTTAATGTTTTTGTTAGAAACAACTTTTGGAAGAAAACCAGGTTTAGTACGTAAAACCACCTTATCTGCATGGAACACCAGATAAGGAGGAGAACACTGCAGAGCAGATAATTCTGAAACTCTTCTAGCAGAAGAAATTGCAACTAAAAACAAAACTTTCCAAGATAATAACTTAATATCAACGGAATGTAAGGGTTCAAACGGAACCCCCTGAAGAACTGAAAGAACTAGATTGAGACTCCAAGGAGGAGTCAAAGGTTTGTAAACAGGCTTGATTCTAACCAGAGCCTGAACAAAGGCTTGAACATCTGGCACAGCTGCCAGTTTTTTGTGAAGTAACACCGACAAGGCAGAAATCTGTCCCTTCAGGGAACTTGCCGATAATCCTTTTTCCAATCCTTCTTGAAGGAAGGATAGAATCCTAGGAATCTTAACCTTGTCCCAAGGGAATCCTTTAGATTCACACCAACAGATATATTTTTTCCAAATTTTGTGGTAAATCTTTCTAGTTACAGGCTTTCTGGCCTGAACAAGAGTATCGATAACAGAATCTGAGAAACCTCGCTTCGATAAAATCAAGCGTTCAATCTCCAAGCAGTCAGCTGGAGTGAAACCAGATTCGGATGTTCGAACGGACCCTGAACAAGAAGGTCTCGTCTCAAAGGTAGCTTCCAAGGTGGAGCCGATGACATATTCACCAGATCTGCATACCAAGTCCTGCGTGGCCACGCAGGAGCTATCAAGATCACCGACGCCCTCTCCTGATTGATCCTGGCTACCAGCCTGGGGATGAGAGGAAACGGCGGGAACACATAAGCTAGTTTGAAGGTCCAAGGTGCTACTAGTGCATCCACTAGAGCCGCCTTGGGATCCCTGGATCTGGACCCGTAGCAAGGAACTTTGAAGTTCTGACGAGAGGCCATCAGATCCATGTCTGGAATGCCCCAAAGTTGAGTGACTTGGGCAAAGATTTCCGGATGGAGTTCCCACTCCCCCGGATGCAATGTCTGACGACTCAGAAAATCCGCTTCCCAATTTTCCACTCCCGGGATGTGGATAGCAGACAGGTGGCAGGAGTGAGACTCCGCCCATAGAATAATCTTGGTCACTTCTTCCATCGCTAGGGAACTCCTTGTTCCCCCCTGATGGTTGATGTACGCAACAGTCGTCATGTTGTCTGATTGAAACCGTATGAACTTGGTCCTCGCTAGCTGAGGCCAAGCCTTGAGAGCATTGAATATCGCTCTCAGTTCCAGAATATTTATCGGTAGAAGAGATTCTTCCCGAGACCAAAGACCCTGAGCTTTCAGGGATCCCCAGACCGCGCCCCAGCCCATCAGACTGGCGTCGGTCGTGACAATGACCCACTCTGGTCTGTGGAATGTCATCCCTCGTGACAGGTTGTCCAGGGACAGCCACCAACGGAGTGAGTCTCTGGTCCTCTGATTTACTTGTATCTTTGGAGACAAGTCTGTATAGTCCCCATTCCACTGACTGAGCATGCACAGTTGTAATGGTCTTAGATGAATGCGCGCAAAAGGAACTATGTCCATTGTCGCTACCATCAACCCGATCACTTCCATGCACTGAGCTACGGAAGGAAGAGGAACGGAATGAAGTATTCGACAAGAGTCCAGAAGCTTTGTCTTTCTGGCCTCTGTTAGAAAAATCCTCATTTCTGAGGAGTCTATAATTGTTCCCAAGAAGGGAACCCTTGTTGACGGGGATAGAGAACTCTTTTCCACGTTCACTTTCCAGCCGTGCGATCTGAGAAAGGCCAGGACGATGTCCGTGTGAGCCTTTGCTCGAGGGAGGGACGACGCTTGAATCAGAATGTCGTCCAGGTAAGGTACAACTGCAATGCCCCTTGGTCTTAGCACAGCTAGAAGGGACCCTAGTACCTTAGTGAAAATCCTTGGAGCAGTGGCTAATCCGAAAGGAAGCGCCACGAACTGGTAATGTTTGTCCAGGAATGCAAACCTTAGGAACCGATGATGTTCCTTGTGGATAGGAATATGTAGATACGCATCCTTTAAATCCACCGTGGTCATGAATTGACCTTCCTGGATGGAAGGAAGGATAGTTCGAATGGTTTCCATCTTGAAAGATGGGACCTTGAGAAATTTGTTTAAGATCTTGAGATCTAGGATTGGTCTGAACGTTCCCTCTTTTTTGGGAACTATGAACAGATTGGAGTAGAACCCCATCCCTTGTTCTCTCAATGGAACAGGATGAATCACTCCCATTTTTAACAGGTCTTCTACACAATGTAAGAACGCCTGTCTTTTTATGTGGTCTGAAGACAACTGAGACCTGTGGAACCTTCCCCTTGGGGGAAGTCCCTTGAATTCCAGAAGATAACCCTGGGAGACTATTTCTAGCGCCCAAGGATCCAGAACATCTCTTGCCCAAGCCTGAGCGAAGAGAGAGAGTCTGCCCCCCACCAGATCCGGTCCCGGATCGGGGGCCGATATTTCATGCTGTCTTGGTAGCAGTGGCAGGTTTCTTTGCCTGCTTTCCCTTGTTCCAGCCTTGCATTGGTCTCCAAGCTGGCTTGGCCTGAGAAGTATTACCCTCTTGCTTAGAGGACGTAGCACCTTGGGCTGGTCCGTTTTTACGAAAGGGACGAAAATTAGGTCTATTTTTTGCCTTGAAAGGCCGATCCTGAGGAAGGGCATGGCCCTTACCCCCAGTGATATCAGAGATAATCTCTTTCAAGTCAGGACCAAACAGCGTTTTCCCCTTGAAAGGAATGTTTAGTAGCTTGTTCTTGGAAGACGCATCAGCCGACCAAGATTTCAACCAAAGCGCTCTGCGCGCCACAATAGCAAACCCAGAATTCTTAGCCGCTAACTTAGCCAATTGCAAAGAGGCGTCTAGAGTGAAAGAATTAGCCAATTTGAGAGCATTGACTCTGTCCATAATCTCCTCATAAGGAGGAGAGTCACTATCGAGCACCTTAATCAGTTCATCAAACCAGAAATATGCGGCTGTAGTGACAGGGACAATGCATGAAATGGGTTGTAGAAGGTAACCCTGCTGAACAAACATCTTTTTAAGCAAACCTTCTAATTTTTTATCCATAGGATCTTTGAAAGCACAACTATCCTCTATGGGAATAGTGGTGCGTTTGTTTAAAGTAGAAACCGCTCCCTCGACCTTGGGGACTGACTGCCATAAGTCCTTTCTGGGGTCGACCATAGGAAACAATTTTTTAAATATGGGGGGAGGGACGAAAGGAATACCGGGCCTTTCCCATTCTTTATTAACAATGTCCGCCACCCGCTTGGGTATAGGAAAAGCTTCTGGGAGCCCCGGCACCTCTAGGAACTTGTCCATTTTACATAGTTTCTCTGGGATGACCAAATTTTCACAATCATCCAGAGTGGATAATACCTCCTTAAGCAAAATGCGGAGATGTTCCAATTTAAATTTAAAAGTAATCACATCAGATTCAGCCTGCTGAGAAATGTTCCCTAAATCAGTAATTTCTCCCTCAGACAAAACCTCCCTGGCTCCCTCAGATTGGGTTAGGGGCCCTTCAGAGATATTAATATCAGCGTCGTCATGCTCTTCAGTAACTAAAACAGAGCATCCACGCTTACGCTGACAAGGGTTCATTTTGGCTAAAATGTTTTTGACAGAATTATCCATTACAGCCGTTAATTGTTGCATAGTAAGGAGTATTGGCGCGCTAGATGTACTAGGGGCCTCCTGAGTGGGCAAGACTCGTGTAGACGAAGGAGGGAATGATGCAGTACCATGCTTACTCCCCTCACTTGAGGAATCATCTTGGGCATCATTGTCATTATCACATAAATCACATTTATTTAAATGAATAGGAATTCTGGCTTCCCCACATTCAGAACACAGTCTATCTGGTAGTTCAGACATGTTAAACAGGCATAAACTTGATAAGAAAGTACAAAAAACGTTTTGAAATAAAACCGTTACTGTCACTTTAAATTTTAAACTGAACACACTTTATTACTGCAATTGCGAAAAAACATGAAGGAATTGTTCAAAATTCACCAAACTTTCACCACAGTGTCTTAAAGCCTTGAAAATATTGCACACCAATTTTGGAAGCTTTAACCCTTAAAATAACGGAACCGGAGCCGTTTTAAGCTTTAACCCCTTTACAGTCCCTGGTATCTGCTTTGCTGAGACCCAACCAAACCCAAGGGGAATACGATACCAAATGATGCCTTCAGAAGTCTTTTATCAGTATCAGAGCTCCTCTCACATGCGACTGCATGCCATGCCTCTCAAAAACAAGTGCGCAACACCGGCGCGAAAATGAGACTCTGCCTATGCTTTGGGAAAGCCCCTAAAGAATAAGGTGTCTAAAACAGTGCCTGCCGATATAATTATATCAAAATACCCAGAATAAATGATTCCTCAAGGCTAAATAAGTGTTAATATCAATCGATTTAGCCCAAAAAATGTCTACAGTCTAAATAAGCCCTTGTGAAGCCCTTATTTACAATCGTAATAAACATGGCTTACCGGATCCCATAGGGAAAATGACAGCTTCCAGCATTACATCGTCTTGTTAGAATGTGTCATACCTCAAGCAGCAAAGGACTGCAAACTGTTCCCCCAACTGAAGTTAATGCTCTCAACAGTCCTGTGTGGAACAGCCATGGATTTTAGTTACGGTTGCTAAAATCATTTTCCTCATACAAACAGAATTCTTCATCTCTTTTCTGTTTCTGAGTAAATAGTACGTACCAGCACTATTTGAAAATAACAAACTCTTGATTGAATAATGAAAAACTACAGTTAAACACTAAAAAACTCTAAGCCATCTCCGTGGAGATGTTGCCTGTACAACGGCAAAGAGAATGACTGGGGTAGGCGGAGCCTAGGAGGGATCATGTGACCAGCTTTGCTGGGCTCTTTGCCATTTCCTGTTGGGGAAGAGAATATCCCACAAGTAAGGATGACGCCGTGGACCGGACACACCTATGTTGGAGAAACTCTGGTAGATTCTTCCTCAAACTCTGCCAGAGAGGTAATAACACACTCCGGTGTTATTTTAAAATAACAAACTTTTGATTGAAGATATAAAACTAAGTATAATCACCATAGTCCTCTCACACGACCTATCTAGTTGCTGGGTGCAAGAGAATGACTGGAGGTGACGTAGAGGGGAGGAGCTATATAGCAACTCTGCTGGGTGAATCCTCTTGCACTTCCTGTAGGGGAGCAGATAATATCCCACAAGTAATGATGACCCGTGGACTGATCACACTTAACAGAAGAAAAGGGGTTTTATGTCCCTTTAAAATTAGGACAGAGTGTAACCATGGTCAGGTAATCAGTAGTGAATATAGTGATCTGTAGAAGGTGGGTGTAAATACCTTTGGGTATCTTAAATTGCACAATAAATAGACTTGGATTGTTTAAATTACTAAGACTTTTTTCTCTCACTATTTATAAATAAGTATTTTGCACATGAAAAGATTTGTAGCTTACGTAAAAGCACATTCACCAATAAATAAGTTAAAATGGGAGGTATAACATCCCCGGCCAAGAAAAGTTATTAACCAAATATATATTATATAAACCAGATATAGCACTTGTCCAGGAAACGCATTTCAAACCGCTGGAAGCTTCTAAATTAAAATGCAAATGGGTTGGGAAAGTTATAGCTACCCTTTTTAATTGAAATATTTCTTTATTAAAAGCAAGGAATTCAGGGTACAATAAATCAAATAAAGGAGAGAAATTCCCCCCTTCTTCCCTCCCTCATATCCATTAGTAAGGTCGAAATCATCCAATAATCAAATCCATCCGTGTCCACCCAAGGACATAAATTCAACCGTTACATGTACATTCAATTGCTACATTGAAATCCCCTTGTCTCATTCATAGTATTGTGATAAACATTAATATTCCTTGCCAATTGTTAGACTTAAAATAAAACATATATAACAAACATAACTTTAAACATTTCTGTGGTACTATTGATTGGCGAATAGCTACCCCTTTTAAAGGGAAGAAAAAAGGGACTGCTATCCTCTTTAGTAAAAATGTAACTTATAGTATTATCACACAAGAAAATGATCCAGAGGGCAGGTTTCAGATAATCGAGGTTCAAATACATAATTATTAGTTGGTAATCTGCAAGATATATGGCCCAAACCAGTTGGACAGAGGATTTTAGGTCAAATTGAGTATTAAACTATTTAAGTGTTCTGGGAAAAATATAGTGATTGCGGTATACTTCAGAATGACAATTTCCCCTCTATTAGATAGATCAAGCTTAACCCAGCTATCCTGTAAAAATAGAGAGGGTAGAGTTTTGCAAATATTTTATCATAGATTATTGTTAAAAGATATATGGCGTATGCAACATCCCAACATAAAAGAATATACATATGAGTCTAAAACCTTTAAAGTATTTTCTAGGATTGATATGTTCCTTATATCTATTAATTTGCTAGGGCTTGAAATAAACACATATATAAGAAATATTATGATATTAGACCATGCAATTATATCCCTGGAATTAAATCTTATTAATTATCAGGCAAGAAATAATACAAATTTCTTTATAGCTAATTTTTAGGGGAAAAAAATTATGCTTACCTGATAAATGTATTTATTTCCGGATATGGTGAGTCCACAACTTGAGTAATTACTGGTGGGAATATCATTCCTGGCCAGCAGGAGGAGGCAAAGAGCACCACAGTTAAACTGTTAAGTATCACTTTCTTACCCAAAACCCCCAGTCATTTGACCGAAGGGAAATTGAGAAAAAGAAAATGTATGCTTACCTGATAAATTTGTTTCTTTTTAGACACAATGAGTCCATGGATCATCATCCTTACTTGTGGGATATTCACCTCCTGGTCAGCAGGAGGAGGCAAAGAGCACCACAGCAAAGTTGCTATATATAGCTCCTCCCTTCCCTCCCACTCCAGTCATTCGACCGAAGTTAGGAAGAGAAAGGAAAAGCCAAGGTGCAGAGGTGTCTGAAGTTTACAAAAAAATTAACAACCTGTCTTAAAAGAACAGGGTGGGCTGTGGACTCATCGTGTCTAAAAAGAAACAAATTTATCAGGTAAGCATAAATTTACTTTTCTTTTTAAGGACATGATGAGTCCACGGATCATCATCCTTACTTGTGGGATACAATACCAAAGCTAGAGTACACGGATGATAAGGGAGGGACAAGACAGGGAACCTAAACGGAAGGCACCACTGCTTGAAGAACCTTTCTCCCAAAAGCACCCTCAGCCGAGGCAAAAGTATCAAATTTGTAAAACCGAGAAAAAGTGTGAAGAGAGGAACAAGTTGCAGCCTTACCAAACTGTTCTACAGAAGCTACATTATTGAACGCTCAAGAGAAAGCAACAGCCCTCGTGAAAAGGCGTCATAACTCTCTCAGGAGGCTGCTATCCAGCAGTCTCATATGCAAAACATATAATACTCTTCAGACAAAAAGAAAGAGAAGTATCCGTAGCTTCCTGTCCCTTGCGTTTTCCTGAGAAAAAACACAAACAAAGGAGAAGACTGACGAAAGTCGTTAGTCGCCTGCAGGTAAAAACTTTAAAATACGGACCACGTCCAAAGTGTGCAAAAATCTTTCCTTCTTAGAAAAAAAATTAGGACACAAGGGAGGAACAACAATCTCCTGATTAATGTTCCAGGCAGAAAAAACCTTAGGAAGAAATCCTAAGTTAGTACGAAAAACTACCTTATCTGATGGAAATTGGATAGGGAGACTCATACTGAAAATGCCGAGAGCTCGGACACTCTCTGAGCAGAAGAAATACCAACAAGAAATAAAACTTTCCAAGATAACAACTCAATATCTAAAGGAAAAATAAACTCAAACGGAGTCCTTGAAGAACTCTGAAAACTAAATTCAAACTCCATGGAGGAGTAACTGTTATGAACCCAGGCCTGACAAAACAATTGTATATCTGGGAAATCTACCAGACGTTTGAGTAACAAAACAGAGAAGACAGAGTTTTTACCCGTTAGGGAACTTGACGATAAACCTTGGAAAAAAGACAAAATTCTAAGAATCCTATCTACTCCATGAGTAGTCCATGGATTCACACCAATAGAGATAGTTACGCTATATCCTATGATAAGTTTGACTAATAACAGGCTTTCGAGCCTGAATCATGGTCATATAGACCGAGTCAGAAAAACCCTGCTTGGATAATAAGTGTTCAATCTCCAAGCAGTCAGTTTCAAATATACCAGATTTGTGTGAAGGAGGGACCCTTGATTAGAAGGTCCCTCCTCAACAGAAGTCTCCAAGGTGGCAGAGATGACATGTCCAACAGAGCTGCATACCAAGTCCCACAAGGCGAAGTCGGTGCTATGAGTATCACTGAAGCCCTCTCCTGCTTGATACGAGCAATGGCCCGAGAAGAAAAGCAAACTGAGGAAAAAACTGGAGAACACTTCCGGATGGAGTTCCCTCTCCCATGGATGAAAGGACTGCCTGCTCAGGAGATCCGCCCAAATGTTCCACCCCTGGGATATAGCTCGCAACAGACAGCAAGAATGGGCCTCAGCCCACTGAATTATTTGGATACCTCTGTCATCGCTAAGGAACTCCTTGTTCCTCCCTGATGATTGATGTAAGCCACTGACGTCACTTTTATCGACTGGAACCTGATAAACTGGACCGAGGCTAACTGAGGCCAGGCCAGAAGAACATGGTAAATCGCACTCAGCTCCGGAATGTTTATAGGACGAAAAGACTCTGGCTAAGTCCAAACCCCCTGAGCCCTTAGGGAGCCCCAGACTGCTCCCTGTCCTAGAAGGTTGGCGTATGTTAATACAAACACCCAAGATGGTCTGCAAAAGCAGGTTCCCTGGGAGAGATTATCCAGAAACAACCACCACTGAAGAAAATCCCTTGTCTCCTGCTCCAGTAGTATTCAAGGAGACAAATCTGTATAAGAGCAAGCTAAACTGCAGAGATCTGAGATGGAACCGAGCAAAACGGGGTGATGTCCATTGCCGTCACCATCAGCCCGATTACCTCCATGCACTGAGCCTAAGGAACTCTATTTCCAAGTGAAAACTTGCTAGCTGTAAGGATGGTGCCTGGACCAGAATGCCGTCCAGATAGGACGCCACTGCAATGCCCCGTAACCGAAGCACCATCAACAGCACTCTCAGAGCCTTCGTGAAAACTCTGAGAGCTGTGACAAGACCGAAAAGAAGGGCCACGAACTGGAAGCGTTTGTCCAACTTGTGAATGGCACATGCAGGTACGCGTCCTGTAAATCCACTGTTGTCATAAATTGACCCTCTTGGATCAAGGGAAGAATGGAACGAATAGTTGCCATCTTGAAGGACGTTACACTAAGAAAATCTGTTTAGACTCTTGAGATCTAAAAAGTGGTCTGAAGGTTCTCTCTTCTTTGGGAACCACAAACCGATTGTTATACAAAAACCCAGACTCAGTACCTGTATTGGAACTGGAACAATCATTCCCAGGTCTGAGGTGTCTCTTACGCAGAGAAAGAACACCTCCCTTTTTGTCTGATCTGCAGATAATCTTGAAAGCAGAAACCTGCCTCTGGGAGGAAAACTCTTGAACTCTAATTTGTATCCCTGGGTCACTATTTTCTATTGCCAGGGATTCTGAACATCTTGAACCCAAGCCTGAGTGAAGACTGAAAGTCTGCCCCCTACAAGATCCGATCCCGGATCTGGGGCATGTCCGTCATGCTGTCTTTGATACCACAGCGTTCTCCTTGGACCCCTTTTTTTTTTTACATTTCAAAGGATATTATTTCCACCAAGCCAGGTTCCAACAAGGTCTTTCCATTTTTAAGAAACCGCTAAACGCTAAGAGTTAGAGCATACATCTGTAGAACAAGGTTCCAACCATAAGGCTCTGTGAGCTGGAACCGAGAAACCTGAAGTCTATGCTTCCAGTTTGATAACTAGAAGGAAAGAAAGGAATTAGCCAATCTGAAAGCTTATATCCTATCCTGGATTTTATCCAGGGGAGTTCCTGACTTAGTAGCATCAAACAACGCATCAAAACAATATATCGTCGCACTAGCAATGGTAGCAAAGTACACAGCTGGTTGCCTTGGAAACCCTGGTCTACATCCCTCCCAACTCTCCTCTAAGGGTATAGTAGTTCTGTTAGCTAAACTGGAGACTACTCCATCCTGAGTTGGCTATGGGAAACATCATATTAAATATAGGGAATGCAGTTTCTTCCATTCCTTATAACTTACTGGACGCACTAGAATAGATTACACCATTCGTAATAGCCACTACTGAAACAATCACCTAAATGATTGAAATTATTTCTCTACAAATGTTGTCTACCACGTGGTAAAAACATATAATGCAGAGTAACTCCCGGTGGAGTGTGAGAGAAAGCGCAGGGCACGGCATGAGGGCCATAAAAATTTTGAGAGACACTATAGGAGAAAGTTGTGGCATAGATTGACCATTGTCAACAGAAAAAGAGAGAAATCTTTTAATAAAAATTAACACGTTACTGTCTCTTTAAATTTAAAAAGTAACTATCTTTGTGTGCTCTTGTTCCATCCTATCACAAAGGATAAATTAAACAAATAGTAGAAATTCTTTTAATAAAAATTAAAAGATAAAAAACATTACTGTCTCTTTAATTTTTAAAAGTAATCTCTTATTTCAGTGTGCAGAAGCAAGTAAATTAGAATTTCCCCCTTGCTGTTCATAAACATTGCCATGACATAAAAGAAGCAATGTATTGTGCAACAATTCCAGATGGAAATTGCAAAGAACCGCAGGGCACTGCACGAGACTGTCTCTTTAAAATTTAAAAGTAACTTCTTATTTCTGTGTGCAGAAACAAGAAAGAAGTATGTCAACAGTGCTGATCATAACTCAGTAGCAAGTGACACTGGCTCTTTAACATCTTTATTTTCCTAGGTCAGACATTGAATATGTATGAGGGATTTACAGAACCCTATCAATATCTCAGCTTGTTCTTAAAGACTGTACCGAAGCGTCAGACAGCCTGACTATAGCAAAAGAATTGAACACATAATAGCGCTGACTGATGCGCAATGTTTTAGACAAATTCCCTCGTGGCTTCCAATAACCGGAAGTAACAGAAAGGAAGAGAGTACTATACGGCGCCATCCTCCACTCCTAGCTTATACTCATAACTGACAGGAGGGAGGAAAGAAAACATTGGCGCCATCTTTTCTATCAACTCTGCCCCTAATGGGCGTCACACAAGTAATCTCCCGGTCACCATTGTATTCTCAGTAAAGGTGCCGGGAGACTAGGCCTCACTGAAGCGAGTAAAACTCCCACTGTAACACTGCATTTTCTGAAGCGGAGTGAAAATGGCGCGTCAATACTATCCTCCCATCGTGGGTGTGGCTAAGAAAAAATCTCCCAGTCGGCACCAAAATTACCAACCCGCGGGGAAAAGTGTAATACAAAAGCCCCAGTGACTGTTGCAAGCCTGATAAATCCCAGGGCCTCGCCCAAATGTCCCCTATGTCTAAGGGGAGACTATGCGATAGCAATAAGGCGTGTTCCATGTACAAAGAAATAAAGAGTCCCCTTTATCTCTAAGACTCCATTACCATTAAGCCCCAGCACTGTCTACAACACTTGCCTAAAGGGAGACTAGGCGAAAAACATAAGGCTTGTGTATAAATAGTCTTCTTTATGCTTGAAACTCCTGAAGCCCCAGTGCCTGTTGCAAAACTGCCCAAATATCCCCTATGTCTAAGGGTAAACTAAGAAAGTAATAATGAGGCTTATGTAGAAAATAAATGAAGTGCCCTCCTTTATTTCTGAGACTTTCCAAATCCCCCAGAAAAAAAGTCAGAACTTACCTCATTTTCTGCCTGGCAGCAGGGCAGATTCCAGGTTTAAGAGGTCCTATACCTCCCATGGACCTGAGAATGAAGAGAAAGTCCTGAGTTAGAATCTCCCAGGTTTTCTTAGTTAGGGCAGCATCAGAATATGGGAGGCGTAGTGAGAATTATGTCCCACAAGTTCCCATTGCTCTAAAGCCACCAATGCCCTACTGTAAAGACTGATGTGGACTACGGCTACACCCTAGAACAAAGCAGCACTCTCTGGCACTACTTTAAAATAATAAACTCTTGATTGAAGAATTTAAAACTAACACCTAACTTTACCTCTTCCTATCACTAACGTAGGCAAAGAGAATGGCTGGAGTGGGAGGGAAGGGAGGAGCTATATATAGCAGCTTTGCTGTGGTGCTCTTTGCCTCCTCCTGCTGACCAGGAGGTGACTATCCCACAAGTAAGGATGATGATTTGTGGACTAATTGTGTCTTTAAAAAGAAAAGCAGTAATACAAGGTGTAGAGGTGCCTGAGGTTATAGTCAAAAGAACAACTGTCTTAAAATAAAGGGTGGGGCCGTGGACTCACCCTATCTGGAAATAAATTTATCAGGTAAACATACATTTTGTTTTTCTTTCTTAAGATATGGTGAGTCCACGGCTCGAGTAATTACTGTTGGGAACCAATACCCAAGCTAGAGGAAACGGATAAATAGGCAGTCTTAAACAGAAGGCACCACAGCTTGAAGAACCTTTCTCCCAAAAGAACCCTCAGCCGAGGCAAAAATATCAAATTTGTAAAATGTATGTAGAGAAGACCATATTGCAGCCTTACAAATTTGTTTCACAGAAGCTTCATTTTTGAAAGCCCAAAAAGAAGAAACAGCTCTTGTGGAATGAGCCGTAATTCTCTCAGGAGGCTGCTGTCCAGCAGTCTCATAAGCCAAACGAATTATACTTCGTAACCAAAAAGAAAGAGTAGTAGCAGTAGCTTTCTGACCTTTACGTTTCCCAGAGAAACAAAGAGGGAAGAGGACTAACAAAAATCCTTAGTCGCCTGTAAGTAAAATTTAAGAGCATGTACAACATCCAAATTGTGTAACAAACGTTCTTTGGAAGAAGGAGGATTAGGACACAGAGAGGGAACAATTTCCTGATTGATATTTCCATTAAAAACAATCTTAGGAAGGAAACCTTAGTACGAAGAACCGCCTTATCGGCATGAAAAATAAGATAAGGGGAATCACACTGCAGAGCTGAGAGTTCCGAGACTCTTCGAGCAGAATAGATAGCAACAAGAAACAAAACCTTCCAGATAACAACATTGAGGGATATTTATCAAGCCGTCAACCGCGAATATGCTGGAATTCCGCAGCGTAATTGTGGCGAGCCTGATTCGACCTAGTTATCAAAGCCTACAGACTGGCAAAAGTTGAAATTTGTGACGTAACATACGATCCGCCAGTCTCAATCCGACACAGATTGATGCTTACGTCATTACAGATGTTCCAAAATCAAATTCGGCACTGACAACTTTTACAAGTTATCAAATATCTAACCAGTACGCTCGCCACTATTCCGGCCCAGCGTACCTGGTTTCCAATCCGCCACCCTGGAGGCCGCGGATTTCATAGGAATCAATGGGAGTCTGAAAGCAGTGAAAGCTTATGTTCGATGCTGCCAGATATCCCATTGATTTCTATGCTAGAAAACCAGTAACATTTACACCTAACACAAGCCCTGAGTCTAAACACCCCTAATCTGCCGCCCGACATCGCCGCCACCTACATAATGTTATTAACCCCCATCCCACCGTTCCCGGACCCCGCCACAACTAAATAAAAGTATTAACCCCTATTCCGCCGCACCCGAACCCTGCCGCAACTAAATAAATGTATTAACCCCTATCCCGCCGCCCACCACAACTGTAATACAATTATTAACCCCTTAATACCTGGCCTCCCACATCACTACCACTAACTAAACCTATTAACCCCTAAACCTCCAGCTCCCGACATCACCATAAACTAAATTAAGCTGCTATCCCCAAAACCTAACAACTCGCTAACTTTACATTAAATATTAACTCATCCCTATCTTATAATAAATTAAAACTTACCTTTAGAATTAAAATAAACTATATTAAACTATTAATTAACCTATCCTATTATACTAAAATTACATTAAACTATATTAAACTATTAATCAACCTACCCTATTATAGTAAAATTATATTAAACTAACAATTAAATTAACTATATTACATATTTAAAAACCTAAACCTACTCAAATTATTTAAATCTACTATTAAAAATTACTAAAATTACAAAAATGACAACTAAGTTACAAAAAATAAAAAACCACAGTATCAAAAATAAAAAAGAATTACACCTAATCTAAGAGCCCTATCAAAATAAAAAAGACCCCCAAAATAAAAAAACCCTACCCTAAACTACCAATGGCCCTTAAAAGGGCCTTTTGCGGGGCATTGCGCCAAAGAAATCAGCACTTTTACGAGTAAAAAAAAATACAAACACCCCCCAACAGTAAAACCCACCACCCACACAACCAACCCCCCAAATCCAAGATGGTGTCCCTTACATTCTGATTGGCTGATAGAACTTAGTTGTTATTTTTTTGTAATTTAGTAATTTTTAATAGTAGATTTAAATAATTTAAGCAGGGTTAGGTTCAGGGCCGGATTGGGAATATAAACCAGCCCTTTTATATATATATATATATATATATATATATATATACACACATACATACATATATATAACAGCAAGTTTGTTTCAGCACTAAAGGACCATGCTGTAGATAGTTATATGTATAATGTAAATAGAAAATCTGGTAATAGGTTCCATTTACTAGAACATACCTCAATTGATATGAGGTAATTTGCTGCTTCTATGAGGGAGAGACCCCCAGTGTAGTGTTATTGGACCTTGTCAGTGTGGGTCTTATTAGTCCATATGACTAAGGTAAAGATGGTGGTCTTGTAGGTGCCAGGAGTGGTGGATAGTACTTTTAAAGCCCTCAAATCACATGAAGTATGGGTAGAGTATATGGTTTAAATTTGTCCATAATAATAGGTATATCCTGGTATCTCCACTATTTCTGTATATGGTCTCCAAAGTCTGAAATAGTAGAGCCCCAGAAGAGTCCGAAACATTAAAAATAATGAACCTTATACAGAAATAGAGGATATACAAGAATATAACTATTATTGGGGTCACATATATGAGGTATGTTCTAGTAAGTGAAATCTATTACCAGAGACTTGTGCACCTGAATGCTCCTTTAGTGCTGAAAGAAACTGCTCATACTTTTAACTTTTAAGGATCCTATGGAACTCATAAATTGTAGTTTCATGCTGATTTAGGGGTGTATTATATTGATTATGTACTAGCTAAACCTTGCACACAGACACACACACACATATATATACACTAGTCCTAAAGCCCGTTAACACGGGCCGTGTTGTGTTATATTTAAAATATTCATTCATATATATTCTCTCTCTCTCTCTCTCTCTCTCGCGGCAAGAGTTTGTCTGAACTGCGCATGACGGCTTCAGACAAACTCTTGTCTTTTATTATATAGGATATTCTTTTTTATTGTTTTAATTTACTTTTTTTTTCTCCTGTCATACTTTTGAATACTGGCTCCTAAACATCTTTTATGTCTTTAAAGGCACACATATTACATTTAAATCTGATGTGATGACTGAGCAACTTAAACTGTCCTGCTTCGGGGAGGAAGACTGGGACACCCAGGCCGCACAGCAGCACACATCACAGAAACATCTGCATACATTTATTAAGTCAGCAGCCCCCCACCCATTCCTCTTACCTTGATTTATTGGCTCTCTGACAGTGTAAGACTGTTTAGGCAGTGTTCTTCCTAAAGGGAGAGGCTGTCAGTGCCACGCTCGGGAAGAGAGGCTGGAGGAGGGGGACACTGACCTGCACTTGAAGGAGAGTTCACAACGTGCAGTGCAGTTACATGAGCTTGAGCAGGCTGTTGTTGGGGGCGGGTCCCACCACTTACAGCAAGAAAGCTAGTGCAGAGAGGAGCGCAGGGGCTGTGCAGGGAGACTGTGCAATGTAACCCTGCTGGCAGCCCTGCACTCTTTTTATCTATAACACTGACTGCTGTGGCCTCCAACTCAGCTCAGTCCTGGTTATGATCTCATCGCGTGTGTTTGGTCACATGATGTTCACCCACCCCCCTCTTTTCCTTACCCCAGTGAGTATTCAGGCATGAGGATCTGCAATGATTGGCACATCAAAGTCATTAAAAATTTGCATTAGTCATGCAAATTTGAGAATGACTTGATATGACTGTGATGTGCCAATCATTGCGATTGGAGTGGGAGCAGCCGCAGCGGCACTGCCGCATCCTAGGCTATGCCATATCAGCTGAGTGAGACTGAGCCCTGACACTGACTGAGCAGCAGTAGCTGCTTGACTTGAGTGACGTCTGTTTAAAAAGCAGGGCGGCCTCTCCGCTCCCTTACCTGCTCTGGCTGCTGCTCTCCACACTCTGCAGCTGCAGACAGTGCTGGCCCAGCCCACCCCTGGCCTGACGGCCCGGCCCACCGGGGTTTTTCCCGGTATCCCGGTGGCCCAACCCGGCTCTGGTTAGGTTTTTAAATATGTAATAGTTAATTTGTTAGTTTAATGTAATTTTAGTATAATAGTTAGGGTAGGTTAATTAATAGTTTAATATAGTTTTATGTAATTTTAGTATAATAGTTAGGGTAGGTTAATTAATAGTTTAATATAGTTTATTTTAATTCTAAAGGTAAGTTTAAATTGATTATAAGATAGGGATGAGATAATTATAAGTGCAAAGGGAGAAAGGCAGGCTCTGCACACAGGAATCCAGATAAAAAGATTTTTAATGAAAAAGATTAAAAAATACAAAAAGCAGCTACATACGCTGAGTGCACAAAAAAGGTGAACAAGGCAGGTAGACAAACTGACACTGATGTCTGACTAGTTTCACATCTTCCCACAACGCTTATTCATAGACATGATTGCACTTATTACTTAGTGGCTTGGTTTCGCCACGGCTACGGCTCTTCTCTTGAGGAACTGACCTTTAACATCCGGATTCACTTCCGGTTTAGCACTGTGAGATTCGGAAGTTGCTAGGATCGTCACCCCTTCGTTTGTATGAGATAATTATAATGTAAAGTTAGAGGCTTGTTAGGTTTAGGGGTTAATAGCTTAATTTAGTTTATGGCGATGTGAGGCGCTGGCGGTTTGGGGTTAATAGGTTTAGTAAGTGGTAGTGATGTGGGAGGCCAGGGGTTAATACATTTATTTAGTGGCAGTGGAGTCCAGGAGGGGCGGCATAGGGGTTAATACATTTATTTAGTTGCGGCGGGGTCCGGGAGCGGCGGGATAGGGGTAAACATTTTAGTATAGTGGCAGTGTTTAGCGACAGGATATAAATAAAGTTGGGAAAAAGCTGAATAGCAGCGAGATCGATGACTGTAAGTTAACAACAGTACGCTGCTCATCGCTCCGTACTTGGTGCGATGCTTTTTTTATAAATATGGAGATCGTATTAAGGTCTGCGGCTGCGATGTTAGGCGAGCGTATTGGTGCTGGCGAATGCAGCTTAGTTGACAGCTTGATAATTCGGCCTCTTAATGTCTATGGAATGCAATGACTCAAATGGATCCAGCTATAAAACTTTAAGAACAAGGTTAATGCTCCAAGGAGGAACAACAGATTTAAAGACAGGCCTGATTTTGACCAAGGCCTGACAAAAAGATTGCACATCTGGCACATCCGCCAAACGTTTATGTAGTAAAACTGATAAAGTAGAAATCTGACATTCCGTTTTCCAGGCCTTTCTGAAGAAAAGATAAAATGCTAGGAATTCTAATTCTACTCCAAGAGTAGCCCTGGATTCACACCAATAAAAGATATTTACGCCATATCTTATGGTAAATCTTTAAAGTAACAGGCTTGCGAGCCTGAATCATGGTCTCAATGACCGACTCAGAAAAACCACGCTTAGACAGAATTAAGCGTTCAATCTCCAAGTTTTCAGCTTCAGAGAAACGAGTTTTGGATGAAGGAAGGGACCCTGAATCAGGAGGTCCATCCTCAGACGTAGTCTCCAAGGTGGGAAAGATGACATCTCCACTAGGTCTGCAAACCAGATCCTGCGAGGCCACGCAGAGGCTATTAGAATCACAGACGCGCTCTCCTGTTTAATACGAGCAATGACTCGTGGAAGAAGAGCAAACAGAGGAAACAAAACAGGTATGCCAACCTGAAATCCCAAGGAACCGCCAGAGCATCTATCAGAATGGCCTGCGGATCTCTTGACCTTGAACCGTACCTTGGAAGCTTGGTGTTCTGACGGGACTCCATCAGATCCAACTTCGGCACCCCCCATTTGAGGACTAAGCTGGAAAACACCTCCGGATGGAGTTCCCACTCCTCGGGATGAAAAGTCTGTCTGCTCAGAAAATCTGCTTCCCAGTTGTCTACTCTTGGAATGTGGATGGCAGATAGACAGCAACTATGGGTCTGTCAGGGTTTTTTCCCTGCTTTGTTTGCCATGTTCTGCTGGCAGCCATTTAACTCACCTCTCTTGCTGACTCTGGTGCATAGTGTGTGATGCTGCTCATTTCCTGCATGTCATTTTATGGTCAGGCTGGTGTACATCATCCATGTGAGACAGGTTGCAGTCTCAGAATTGTGATGTTTAAAGGGCCTCTGTTCAGTATGCTTTGCCCTTGCGTTGTCTCAGACCTGTTTGTGAGAGTTCCTGTGTATTATCTGGCTGTCTGTCGTCCCTCCTGGTTCCTGATCCCTGGCTTGTTCCTGACTCTGCTTTTCTCCTTGTTCCTGATTCCGGCTCGTCGGACTACTCAATTTGGCTCCTGTCTCGGCTCGTCTGACTACCAGCTCTGGTTTTGACTCCTGGCTTGTTATTTGACTTGTGGACTTTTTTAATTATTTTTTGCTATTAATAAAGGTGTGCTTATTTTTGCATTTCTCGTCTCAGTCTGATTCCTGGCACCCTGACATTACGCAAGGGCCATGAATCTTGATGGTGCTAATAATCCACCTTTACCTACCATCATTTCCAGGATGGATGAACAGGATCACCGCTTGGATCAATTTACACTAGCCCTGCAAACCCTGCTGACTCGCACTGCACATTTGGACCAAAGTGTTCCGCAAGTTATGGCTGCTCCTGTTTCCGAAGCTGCACCTAGTCCTACCAGGAGCATGTCCGGTTCTGCACCTCTACCTCAGCGATATGGAGTTGATCCTATTCAGTGCATAGGGTTTTTGACCAGGTGGGCATTTACTTTGAGATGTTACCTCAGGCGTTTCCCTCTGATTTCTGATCTCGTTACTCTCCGACACAGCTCTTGCCTGGGCTAATCCCTTGTGAGAGACTAATAAACCTGTGATTTCAAATTACCCTGAATTTGTGGCCTCCATTCGAAGGGTGTTTGATGTTCCGGCTTGCTCCACCTCTGCTGCTAAACGACACATGTCCATTCCAGCAAGGTACGAGATCTGTTGGTCAGTATGTTATTGAGTTCCGTACGCTTGCCGCAGAGGTAGGTTGGAACAATGAAGCCCTTGTTGCCGCCTTCATTCATGGGCTCTCTGATGCGATTAAAGACGAAGTTGCTGCCAGAGATTTACCAGAGGATCTCGAGATGGAGAGGGCCTTTAGGAGGAGGGAGGGGCTCTGCCTCTATTGTGGTTACAGAGCCATTTTTTGAAGTCTTGTCCTACACGGCCGGAAAAACGCTCACACCTAAGGTCCTATCTGGGGCAGACCTTGGGTGGTTTATCCTCGTCCCCAGAACCGCTTAAGGAGAAACCTTTGGTCACGGTTATCTTTTCCTGGGTGGACTCTTCCATAATCACCCAGGTTCTTGTTGACTCCGGTGCTGCGGGCTATTTCATTGACAGTGCTTTTGCATCAAAGCACTCTATTCTTGTTTTGCCTCGGTATGTTCCGCTTGCTATTGAAGCCATTGATGGCAGGCCCCTTCAGCCGGCACTCGTTACTCACGAGACCGCTCCGTTATCCATGGCTCTGGGGGCTCTCCATTTTGAAACCCTCCAGTTCCTGGTAATAAATTCTCCGCATTTTCCAGTTGTTCTGGGTTATCCCTGGCTCCAAAAGCACAATCCCAGTCTCAACTGGCGCAGGTCCGAAATTTTGTTGTGGTCTCTGCAATGTATTTCCAATTGTCTTCGAAAACCAGTTAAAGTCTTGTGCACTTCTTCGGTATCTCAACTACCAGAGGAGTACCGAGAGTTCCTAGACATTACGATTGTGCCATAGACCTGCAACCCAGAGTCATTCCTTCTCAGGGCTGGGTTTACCCTCTGTCTGTTGCAGAGAATTGTGCTATGGAGGAGTATGTTGCCAATGCTCGGTCGCAGGGGATAATCCACAAATCTTGCTCTCTTGCAGGGGCTGGCTTCTTCTTTGTGAAGAAAAAGGGTGGCGAGTTAAGACCATGCATCGATTATAGGGGTCTTAATCGTCTTACCATTAAGAATGCTTACCCTATTCTGCTCATTACGGAACTCTTTGACCGCCTCAAGAGAGCTACAGTCTTTTCTAAACTTGATTTGAGAGGAGCGTACAATCTCATTAGGATCAAGGAGGGCCACGATGAGTATCTTGTAATGCCTTTTGGCCTATGTAATGCTCCTGCTGTTCTCCAAGAATTTATTAATGATGGCCTACGAGATATGTTGCAACAGTGTGTTGTGGTGTATTTAGACAACATCCTCATACACTCACCCACGCTTGAGGCTCATCGTTCTCACAGGTTCTTCAGAGACTACGTGAGAACGGCCTGTTTTGTAAACTTAAGAAATGTGAGTTCCATCAGACTCAAGTAACCTTCCTAGGTTATATCTCCGTTGCAGGGTTCTCCATGGATCCTGAAAAGTTATCTGCAGTTCTGCAGTGGCCTCGCCCACTTGGTCTTCGGTCTATTCAATGTTTTTTGGGGTTTGCCAATTACTATAGAAAGTTTATTAAAAACTTTTCTTCTTTGGTCAAACCTATCACAAACATGACCCGTAAAGAGAATGTTCCACTCCATTGGTCACCTACTGCCATTAAGGCCTTTGATAGTCTCCAGTTCTGGCTCATCCTAACCCTGCCCTGCCTTTCGTTCTTGAGGTCGATGTGTCTGAGACTGGAGTAGGTGCCCTCTTGTCTCAACATCCTATGCCTGACGGTTCCTTGCATCCGTGCGGTTTCTTCTATAAGAAATTGTCTCCAGCGGAGTGCAATTATGAAATTGGCGACAGGGAATTACTGGCCATAATTTTGGCACTCAAGGAATGGAGGCATCTCCTCTAGGGTACTAGCGTACCATTGCTCATTCTTACTGACCTAGAGAATTTAACTTATCTATCCAAAGCAAAACGTTTGTCGTCCGATAGGCCAGATGGGCGCTATTTTTGTCTCGGTTTAATTATGTGGTCTCCTACCTGCCTGGTAGTAAGAATGTTAGGGCTGATGCCCTCTCACGACAATTTTCGGCACTGTCCAAGGAGAAGTCTGTACCTACTCCAGTTATACCTCCTGACCATATTTTGGCTACCATACATACTAAATTGATTTCTCCCTTGGGGGAGAAGATCCTGGCTGCACAAACCAATGCACCTCCTGAGAAACCTAGTGGTGTTTTGTTCCTGAGAATCTTCAAACTAAACTTTTGCACACTTACCACTATCCTAAAGCCGCAGGTCACCCAGGCAAGAACCAAATGATTTGGTCTATCACTCTACAATTCTGGTGGCTAGGTCTTTGTTCTGATGTTGCTGCGTATGTTGCCTCCTGCTCAGTTTGTGCACAGAATAAGACTCCTCGACGTCTTCCTGTGGGTCTTTTTCAACCTATTGCTAATGGTGAGCATCCTTGGACACATCTTTCCATGGACTTCATTGTCGAGCTCCCTGTTTCCAATGGCAATACTGTTATCCTTATGGTGGTTGACTATTTTTCTAAAATGTCACATTGCATTCCCTTGAACAAGCTGCCTACCGCTCAGGAGCTTGCTTCAATTTTTGCCCGGGAGGTCTTCCGTTTACACGGGTTACCCAAGGAGATAGTGTCGGACCGGGATAGCCAGTTTGTCTCCAGATTTTGGCGTTCCTTTTGTGCTCAAATGGGGATCAAGCTTTCCTTCTCCTTGGCATATCACCCTCAATCCAATGGGGCTGCGGAACAGTCTAATCAAGCTCTGGAACAGTTCCTCCGTTGCGATGTCTCAGATCACCACAATAATTGGTCTGAACTGTTACCTTGGCCAGAGTTTGCTCATAATAGTGCTATTAATGCTTCCTCCTAGTTATCCCCGTACATGGCAAATTATGGGTTTCAACCATCCTTGTTGCCCGATTCATTCATGTCTCAGGATATTCCGGCTTTGGAGGAGCATCTCCATTCCACGTGGGTGCAGATTCAGGATTGCCTTCATCGGTCTATCCAGCTGCAAAAGTTTGCCCGCGCCTTCCTACCAGGTTGGTGACAGGGTTTGGCTGTCCTCCTGCAACTTGAACCTTCATGTGCCTTCCAATAAACTGGCTCCCCGTTATGTTGGTCCTTTTCGAATACTCCGACGGGTCAATCCTGTGGCCTACGCTCTTGACCTTCCTCCTGCAATGTTGGTCCTTTTCGAATACTCCGACGGGTCAATCTTGTGGCCTACGCTCTTGACCTTCCTCCTGCAATGCGTATCTCCAATGTTTTTCATGTCTCCCTCTTGAAACTATTGGTTTGTAATCGGTTTACCATCTTTGTTGACAACCATGAAGAATATGAGGTAAGCAGCATTAGTAACTCTCATATGTCCAGGGGCTGCGTACAGTATTTGGTTCACTGGAGGGGTTACGGTCCGGAGGAGCGTTCATGGGTTCCCTCTGTTTATGCTCCGCCCTCCTCCGTGCCGCCAATGCCCGTTTCCCCAATAAGCCTTTTGTCCTCCCGTGGGGAGGGTACTGTCAGGGTTTTTCCCCTGCTTTGTTTGCAATGTGCTGCTGGCAGCCATATGGTGCATACTGTGTGATGCTGCTCATTTCCTGCATGCCTTTATGGTCAGACTGGTGTACATCATCCATGTGAGACAGGTTGCAGTCTCAGAATTGTGATGTCATTATTTAAAGGGCCTCTGTTCAGTATGCTTTGCCCTTGCGTTGTCTCAGACCTATTTGTGAGAGTTCCTGTGTATTACCTGGCTGACGTCCCTCCTGGTTCCTGATCCCTGGCTTGTTCCTGACTCTGCTGTTCTCCTTGTTCCTGATTCCGGCTCGTTTGACTATTCGCTTTGGCTCCTGACTTGGCTCGTCTGACTACCAGCTCTGGTTTTGACTCCTAGCTTGTTATTTGACTTGTGGACTTTTTGTGATTATTTTTTGCTATTAATAAAGGTGTGATTACTGTTGCACTTCTCGTCTCAGTCTGAATACTGGCACCCTGACAGGGTCAATGCCCACTGAAGAATCCGAGTAACCTCCTTCATGGCTAAGGAACTCCGAGTTCCTCCCTGGTGATTGATGTAAGCTACAGAGGTTATGTTGTCTGACTGGAACCTGATAAACTGGGCTGAGGACAACTGAAGCCAAGCCAATAAATCGACCTCAACTTCAAGATGTTGATGGAAAGAGCAGACTCCTCCGGCGTTCAAATGCCCTGAGTTTTTAAAGAGTTCCAAATTGCTCCCCAGCCCAGTAGGCTGGCGTCCGTGGTCACGATCACCCAGGAAGGTCTCTGAAAACATGTGCCCTGAGACAGATGTTCCTGAGAAATCCACCATGGGAGAGAGTCTCTTGACGACTGATCTAACTCTATTCTCTGAGATAGATCTGCATTGTCACCATTCCATTGTCTGAGCATGCACAACTGGAGAGCTCTCAAATGTAATCGAGCAAAAGGAATGATGTCCATGGAAGCCACCATCAGACCGATTACCTCCATACATTGAGCCACTCAAGGGATAAGCAGTTGCCTGGAGAGGCAAGAGGAAATTATTTTGTTTTTCCTGACCTCTGTCAGAAAAATCTTCATCAATAGATAATCTATTATGGTCCCTAAGAACAATACTCTTGTAGCAGGGGAAAGGGAGCTTTTTCTAGATTCACATTCCATCTGTGGGAACTAAGGAAAGACAACAATATCTCTGTGTGAGGTTTTGCTTGTTGAAAAGATGGCACCTGAACCAATATGTCGTCCAGGTAGGGTGCCACAGCAATTCCACGAGAACGGATCACTGCCAAAGGAGCCCCCAGAGCCTTTGAAATAAATTCTGGGAGCCATGGCTAGACCAAATCGAAGGGCCACGAACTGGAAATGTTTGTCCAGAAAGGCAAGTCTCAGGGATCTGTGATGGTCCCTGTGAATAGGAACATGAAGATATACATCCTTTAGGTCTATGGTTGTCATGAACTGACCATCTTGTACTAAAGAAAGAATGGAGTGTATAGTCTCCATCTTGCAGGATGGAACTTTGAGAAACTTGTTTAGACACTTCAAGTCTAGAATGGGACGGAAAGTTCCCTCTTTTTTGGGAACCACAAATAGGTTGGAGTAGAACCAGAGACCCTGTCCCTGCACTGGAACTATCACTTCCAGGGAGGAAAGATGTTGTATACATTTCAAGAACGCCTCTCTCTTTATTTGGTCTTCAGATAATCTTGAGAGATGGAGTCTGTCTCGGAGAGGAAAAGTCTTGAATTCCATTTTGTAACCCTGGGATACTATGTCCACAGTCCAGGGATCTGGGACATCTCGTATCCAGGCTTGAGAAAACTGATCCCAGATCAGGGGGAAAACCCTTCATGCTGATTTGGAATTAGCTGCAGGTTTCTTTGTTTCCCCTTGTTCCAAGACTGATTGGGTTTCCAAGAAGACTTGGATTGTTCCTGCTTGGAAGAATAAGGGGAAGGCTTTCCTCTGAAGTTACAAAAGGAACGAAAATTAATCTGACGTTCTGTAGGCCTATTTTTCTTATCTTGAGGTAGAAAAGACCCTTTTCCACCCGTAATATCAGAAATAATTTCTACCAAACTGGGTCTAAATAAGGTTTTGCCCTTAATCGCCAGAAGCTTGACTTTGGAGGAAACGTCTGCAGACCAGGATTTCAACCATAACCCCCTGCAGGCTAGGACAGCAAAACTAGAAGTTTTAGCTCCTAGTCTAACAACCTGTAAAATGGCATCTGTAATAAAGGAATTGGCCAATTTAAGAGCTTTAATCCTATCTTAAATTTCATCCAAGGAAGTCTCTACTTTAAGAGAATCAGACAAGGCATCGAACCAATAAGATTCTGCACTTGTCACGGTGGCAATACACACCTCAGGTTACCATTGGAGACCTTGATGAACATAAATCTTTTTCAAATAAGCCTCCAGCTTCTTGTCCATCGGATCCTTAAAAGAGCTGCTATCCTTAATAGGAATAGTGGTTCTCTTAGACAGAGTGGAAATGGCCCCTTCAACTTTGGGTACAGTATACCAAGGATCTTTAATGGAGTCCTCGACAGGAAACATTTTCTTAAAAATGGGAGACAGGGAAAAATACACCCCTGGTTTCTCCCATTCCTGTGAGATAATCTCCCTAGCAAGGTCCAGCACAGGAAAAACCTCCAAAGTGGAAGGTTCATCAAAGAAACTTTTAAGTTTACTAGATTTCTTAGGAGTGACAACGACAGGGGTATTGGAGTCATCTAGAGTAGCTAAAACCTCCTTTAACAATACACAAAGGTGTTTAAGCTTAAATCTGAAAGATACCACCTCAGTCTCAGAAGATGGAATTATACTGTTTGAATCTGAGATATCACCCTCAAAATGTCCCGATGTAAATGGATGCATTTACCAATATCGGTATCACAAATAGGGTTAATTAAGACTATTTTGTTTCCCAAATTATTATATCTATTGCAAAATATACCATTACTTATTACCAATAGAGATATTAATTTTTTTCACAAAATGTGCGCCAATTTTATATGGTCGGGGGGGAAAAAGCGTGCATGGCAAGTCAGAAAGTAACGTACTTTGAAGGAAAAAAAAAATGGAGGCTTAGCCTTCCCAAACAGGTTCTATAACATAGATGCACTGGGCAAGTTTGCATTGGACTGGATATTGGTGAAGGAATATGTACCCTTCTTTGATATGGAGACCAACTTGGCTCAACCACTTACATTGAAAGCATTGCTGCATTATCCATGCCGTAAATATCCTGTTAATATATATCAAATGCAGACTTTTAGATGTATTAGTTTTGCCTGGCAAAAAATTTGCAAGGAAATACAGATGGACTATCATAAATCTGAATCTCTCCCTTTTTTTGGTAAACCAGACTTTACCCCGGGTATGTCCAAGGGGACCTTTAAAGGAACATAATACTCATATGCTAAATCACTTGAAACTGATGCAGTATAACTGTAAAAAGCTGACAGGAAAATATCACCTGAGCATCTCTATGTAAAAAAGGAAGATATTTTACCTCACATTCTCCTCAGGTAAGCATAGTAAGTTCTGTGTAAAAAGTTATACTCAGCTGCTGCCCAGCTGCAGATAAAAATAAATGAAGAAATGAACAGCAGCCAATCAGCATCAACAGTGCTGAGGTCATGAACTCGTTTACTGTGATCTCAGGAGATTTGACTTAACTCATGAGATTTCATTGTAAACTTCCTTACACTGAATAGGGAAATAAGATGAGAGTGCAAAAGGCTCAATCCTTCCGCTGTCACGGGACAGACATACTGATTTGCTGCTTAGAAGTCCTTTACAATGGGATGTGGCTACTGAGGAACTTTTGAGGTAAAATATCTATTTTTTTTACAGAAATGTTCAGGTGATATTTTCTAGTCAGCTTTTTACAGCTATGCTGCATCACTTTCAAGTGTTAAAACATTTGGGTATTATGGCCCTTTAACTTATGGGCACCCAAAGGACTTAAAGGGCCATGATACCCACATTTTTTCTTTCATGATTTAGAAAGGAGAATGCATTTTTAAACATACTTCTAATTTACTTCTATTATCTAATTGGTTTTATTCTCTTGATATTCTTTGCTGAAAAGCATATCTAGATATGCTCAGTAGCTGCTGATTGGTTGCTGCACATCGAAGCCTCATGTGATTGGCTCACCATGTGCATTGCTTTTTCTTCAAATAAGGATATCTAAAAAATGAAGCAAAATAAATAATGGAAGTAAATTGTAATGTTTAAATTTGTATGTTCTATCTGAATCATGAAAGATTTTGGGTTTAGTGGCCCTTTAAGATGTTACATTAATTATGTAAAACTAGTTCTATGACTATGAAACTCTGCAGTGAAATGATGGAATAATTTGATCTGTCTAAAGCTAATTTTCATGCTTATTTACAAGCTTGACACCTAATTAATGTTTAAGTAGAAACACGGAACAGAACTGGTCATTGGGGAAACTGGACTCATGATCAAATTATATATTGGGGGAACTTTCTATAAAATATCTTTACAAGACCCTTATTGGACATAATGGGGATATTCATATAGATCAAGTATTGCAAAATGGAATAGCGGATATATCTAGAGAATACGTTTTAAAGAGTTTCCACCTAATGGAAAATATTTGGATATCGTCAGCATGGAGAGATGCACATTTCAAATTGATCAATATGGTTTATAATCACACCTCATAGGTTTAGTAGGTGGTATAATAAGAGGAAATAATGTACGAAATGTTACGCAGAAAAAGCAGATTTACTACACTGCGTTTGACAACACCGAAAGATATTCCAATTTTGGAGCAAGATCAATTTTTGGGTAAATCGGTTTCTCAGAGTTAAGATAAGATTCATTTCAGTTTTTATATATTTTTTTTTCTTAGGGGTTTTTCTTCCAGCTATAGATTAATAAATATCACAATCCTAGTTGGTCGAAACATGATATTAAGAAATTGGAAGGGTAAACAGGGTCTAAAATTTAGTGATTTTTTTACAACAATGAATTATCAGATAATAATAGAACAGTATAATGTAAAATATTTTAATGAAAAGCAAATAGAGTGGTTCTCTCGCAAATGGCAGAACGTTATATTGTCCCTTCCACAAGAGGCACAAATACAACTTGACTCCCCTTTTAGAGACTATGAAGTAATATACCATAATATTGAAAGAGGCAGGTTTCCAACATATTGGCTGATAAAAAAATGTTTAATGTGAATAGTTTAGTGTTTTTTCTTCTTCCCCTCATCTATGACTCCCATGTAAAATTGTGTTATGAACTGAATACTGAGTCATGTTTGGAGAAATAGATATAAACATGAGAAAGGAATCGTGTTTATAAAAGATTGAAATGCTTATTTTGGATTTATTTAGATATCGATAGTAGATTGCATAGAAGTATATAAGACCTTTTTGCAAATAATTTTTAGGGTGTATCTATATTGTTTCCTCAACAAGTGGGATGTATATATAGGAAGATGATATGATGTATTATTTGTTATAAAGGTAGAAGTAATTGGCCTACAATGTTTATACATGTATATGCATTAATATCATGAATAAAGCTTTGAAAAAAAGACCCCCCCCCCCCCCCACAATAAACATCAATTTAATTTGTAGGTGGAAACTATGAATGATAGAAACAGATGTGGAGGAATAAAACTGGGTCAAGAACTGCCAAACTCTTCTAACACAGCAACAAGACATAAGGTAATTTTACTGCATTAGCAAGGTTTCTTCCAGGCAGGAATTTCAAGGAAGACTGGGGATTCCAGATGTGCTCTCCAATCCCTTCTGAAGAAACACAAAGAAAAGGGGCAATAGTAAGAACCATAGGCACAGTGGTCGTCCTAGGAAACTTAGTGGAGCAGAAGAACAGACATCTTTATTCCCTTCACAATAAGATGTCCATCAGTGCCATCAGCTCAGAATTGGCAGAAACCAGTGGGACCCTTGTACTCCTATTTACTTACTGGAGATGTCTGGTCAGAAGTGGTTTTCATGGAAGACTTGTGGCCAGAAAGCCCTATCTCCAACAAGGCCAAGTGACTCAAATATGCACAAAAACTCAGGAAATTGGGTGTAGAAAATGGCAGCAGGTGCTCCGGACTCAAAATTTTAAATATCTGGCTGTAGCAAAATGCAATCTGTTTGCTGAAGGGCTGGAGAGTGGTACAAGAGTGCTTGCAGGAAACAATGAGGCATAGTAAAGGTTCCTTGTAAGCTTGGGAGTGCATTTATGCAAATGGAGATAAGAATTTGATCTGAATTAAGTCTCCTAAATGCTGAAAAGTATAAGCAGATACGTATACATCATGCAATACTATCAGGGAGGCGTCTGATTGGACCCAAATTTATTCTGCAGCAAAACAATAATCCAAAAGATACAGCCAAAGTCTTTAAAAATATCTTTATTGTAAAGAACATGGAACCCTGGTAAGTGATGGTATAATTCCCCACAGAGCCCTTATCTCAACATCAGCTAGCCCAGTGATTTTCAACCTTTTTTTTTGCTGTGGCACACTTTTTTTTACATAAAAAAACTCTGCGGCACACCACCATCCCAAAACTTTTACAAAACACACATTGTAGCCTAATACAGCATATATATATATATATATATATACACATATACACACACACATATACATACACACATTGTACCGTGCTGTCATGCCATGCCTCCATGGGAAAAGTGTTATCTGTGGAGCACAATATATATATATATATACATACATATATACACATACGACAACAAAACAATGCAGACAGCAGATACAATACATATATAAACTAATTTACTTAATTCTATTGACCAATTTCTTCTCTTGGTATGTTAAAAACGTTTCCCTCCTGAACTCTGAAAAGTATGGAGGTGCTAGCTTTGTAATGCTTTATTAGTGATATTTGACCAGCAGTCAACTTGCACACCCAAATTACCAAGAAAGAAGATATAAAAAGGTGGCAACAGCAAATTTGAGGACTTTTTTTTTAACGTTACACTCCTGAAACAGTGAATCATAATGGAGGTGCTTGGTTACGCTTTTTTCAGGATATGATTTGACCTGCATTTAACTTATACTGCACACACAAATTACAAACAACACGATATAATGTTGGTACAGTAAAAGTCAGTAAATTTAGGGATTTTTTTTTTTTTTTACCTTATTACACACTGACACTCCTGAAACCCCACTGCCCAGATTCAGGCATTCTCTATCTTCTGACTTCGTCACACAGATGTTCTTTCTGTGCCATTGCCAGACTGTAACAGCCAGTGCTGCTTCTTCCCCCACGCTAGTTCTGAACACACTCCGAGTCCACACAGCACCAGCTGGTTGGCTCCTCCCTCTTCTTCTCCAGTGAGTCTCCAGTCCTCTGGTCATGTTCCTTGTGCTGAGAAGGAATGTGAGTGATGTGACCTGGCTGGAACTGTTCTGGAGGAGCAAAGCTGAGCCAGCATGCATGGGGGGGATTGAAATTTTGTGTGGTGCTGCGTGTAGAGCCGGCAGTAGGCACGTGTTTTGGTGGGTGGGGGTTCCTTCCATGTGTGAACACGGGTCAGGGAGGCGAGCTGCCGCTGCGCAGTTACCCTCAGTCATCATCTCACTCAAAATAAAAAATAAAAAAGCAAAATTTAAAAAATGTCAAACTGTTGTCAGTCTGCCGCGGCACACCTGAGGATGTCTCATGGCACACTGGTTGAAAAACACTGATCTAGCCTGTCGAGTTTGTCTTAAAGTGAATGTAAATTTAGATGATAAAGTGCCTGGTTTTTAAAAATCTGATTAAAAACCACGTACACTTTAATTCATCACAATTTACATTTCACTGGTGTGAAAATACTTACCTTTAAATCTTGACAGCTGCTGCATCGCTTCCCCCGCCCGTCACAAAGCATTTTCCCGGGTCTAAAATGAGGAATCCGGCTTCCTCCAATCACGGCGTTGAATCAGACACTGATTCCCCCGTGGGGGGGGCGTGATTAGAGGATGACCAATCCGTCATTTCTGACGTATGAAGAGACTTGTAATCGGTGGAGCGGCTGTCAAGATTAAAAAGTAAGTATTTTCTCAACACAAGTGAAATGTAAATAAATTTTGATGAATTAAAGTGCCCCTGTTTATCGGATTTTTAAAAAACAGGCACTTTATCATCTAAATTTACATTCACTATAAAGAGTCAGTACACTATAAAATTGTTTTTATATTAATGTATTTTCAATGACTTGTTATACCAGCTGCAGAGTATAAAATGTATGAAAAAAGAAATTACATTTTCAGGTTTATTTGTGTATATGAAGTAGCTGGTTTTGTGCTTTTAAACTACAGCCTATAACAAAGGGTTGAGCTTCAGGTAATATCAGATCTCATTATGTTATCACTTTGTGTACGCACACACTTGCTTCCTTATCTTATATTTTCCTGGAAAGCTAAAGCTCAATACAAAGAGAACAATGGAAAAATATCATGTTATTAGTTAACTACCCTGCACCCCACTGGGAGTGTCATTTCTTCTGCTGGCTGTGTTTACTTAGGCTATTCAATAGCAGAGACTCCAGTATCAAAACTTTCAATATTGGTTGGGAAACCACAAGCTAAATCAGTTATTTCAAAAGGCCAAAATAGGGGAGGAGCTACTTGTAAACAATTTAATACACTCCAGCAGGTAAAATGGATCATTTAAATGCTTCCGGAGCTTAGTTCATATTAAGTTTTGTGGGGCTCTTTTTCAGGGTTTAGGCTACACCCCTTAGTTTCAGTGAAGGGTTTAAGAATGGTCCTTTCCTGTTTCAGCATGACAGTGCACAAAGCAAGGCCAATGAAGACATGCTTTGAAGAGTTTAATGTGGAAGAAATTGAGTGGCCTGTACAAAGCCCTGACCTCAACCACACTGAACACCTCTTGGATAAATTAGAATGCTGCTTAGGAGCCAGAACTTCTTGTCCAACACCAGTACCTAATCTCTCAAATACTCTTTTGTCTGAATAAGGACACAGAAACGCTCCAATATTATCTGCATTAGTTTCATAATTTAAAGAGACATTGCACACTAGAATCTTCTTTGCATGTTTTGTAGATGATCCATTTATATAGCCCATACAAGGTTTTTTGTAAAAACCTTTTATTATATCTTTGCTTATTTTTAAACAACATTGTACTGATTTTCAGATTTGTAACCAAACCCCCAAGTTTTAGATGTATATTGATGTCTACAGACTCCAGCTTGCTCCTGTTTGTGTAAAGAGTATTTTTATATGTAGGGGAGGGTCTGCTCATTTTGCTAATAAAATGTTACATACTGGACTTTTATATCAGTATTTGTGCATAGTCTTCTTTACAGTAGTGTCCATTACATGGAGTTATATGACATTTGGTGTATACTGTTCCTTTAAGCATGATTTCTGCAATATTGCCAACATTTTATAAAACCTATAAAGCAAAACACAAAACCTAAAATATTGAGGGGTGCATAAAACTAAAATGGGGTTTCAAGATAGTTGAATTTGAAAAAATCTATAAAGCTTTCAAGACCTCTGCTGGAAAAGCATTTTCTAATGTATTAGAATACTAAGTGCCAAACTGTCCCCATGTAAGCTATACAAGTATTGTTATGCCACTAACGCACTGAAAAAGTATGTGAGGGATGTTATATGGACTTTTGAATGGATTGGAATGGTTTGAATGTAAAAACCCATGCAATGCACACCACACAGTGATTCGGAAGGAGTAGATTTTATTTTTATTATCTAATCCATTGTATAGTTTTTGATAGCTTATGCACATATGAAGCCTTTATTATACTTCCATTGATCATTCTGATGACAGATTAGTAGAATAGTCAATATATTAATTTACTTGGTTAATATTTTTATTTTAGTTTAGAAGCTTGTGAAAACAAATTTCTGGGCAGCAGTTCTTTCTTCTTTACCAGATTTTTTTCAGAATTGTGTTAGTCTTGAAAATGTATCTAGCATATTTAATTGTAGGTAGCATCTCTTGCAAGTTGAATTCCTTACCAGACCCAGCTGTTTTGTTACCAGTTCCTTGTTCTTTTTTTCTTGGGCATGTAAAGAAGATCTTGCAATTAGGAGGTTAACTTCAAAACTTTACCATTGTTATTTCTAGGCATAGTTCTTCTACAATGTTGCTTTGAAAGGGAAGGTTTTAAGTTATACTTTCAAGCTTAGTAACTTTGCACATTTGATGAGCTCTTCTGTGTTGGGTGGTTGCTACTTAATAGCTGCAGTCTCTGACAAGAAGTTGCATTTTGGAGGAGATGATTTAAACAATAGCAGTGGTGCCATTTCAGGCTCTGGTATGAACCCAGTTATGGTATCTGCTGCTCAGTCTATCTCCACTGTCTGTTCATGCATTGCATGCCAGAGCAGATAACTGCATTGTAACAATCTGGAGTATTCCCTCCTTCAATACACAAGCATATTTTCTATGAGCTCTAATTATTTTCATATTAATTTACAATGGGTTGCAGAATCAATACAACACATCATCAAGCATTGCAAAATGTATGATATTTAAAACAAGTAATTGAATATGTTAACTATGTTGTAGCCCAATGGGCTGCTTTTATTTATGTGTATTAGTTTGGGGACAATATAAAACAACTTGATTCTTAGATGATGGCTTTAGAATAATCCATTTTGTGTTTAGGCTTTGTACCAGTGTATGCTATGACCTACAGACAGTTTTATTTGTCCTGAATTGAAGACGGCTCATGTGATATTTTCATAACTTAATCTATTTTGTTTTTAGCTATGCATCTTGATATATTTTATGTGAGACTTGTTCATGTGATTTACATCTTTACTTATAGGTTTAGGAGGGGGTGTTTATGAACAACCGTATTTCCATGTAGAGAAAAAACTGAAATGTTTGTTTCCTACACTAGAAAACATTCAACCAATTTAACCTTTTCATGACAGGACTAATTTGTCTACATCGGAACAACGTTCCGATATAAACAAATTGAAATCATGTAATCGTGCATGCAATTGCGAGATTTTAATGATGGGATCGGGTCAGGGGGACATCCCTATGACGCTAGGCACGCCCTCCAGACCCCATTATTATAATAGCATTATATTTAAGTATATTAAAGCATTTGAAAAAATAATTTGGCGTTATTAATAACAGAAACTAGCATTCAAGATCAAATATATATATATATATATATATATATATATATTCCTTATGCTATTTTAATTAATACCTGAACCAAATATTAGTGGTTGAAAAAGCAAAAGCATTCCAAACTGACTCCCAATTAGCTTGATATGGAAATGGTAGGATTCCTCTTCCCTGCTTGATCAAGAAAGTTCAGAAGCAAAACGTAGATATCTGTATTCCAAAACACATATGCAGAATGAAAATGCAGCAAACAAGCACATATAAAAAATGATTCTATCGCTAACACTGATGATTGGGACAGCAACTCATCAACGGTTTACTTTGTTTTATTGTTGTTAACCTATTCTGGAAGCAGGTTAGATATTGTGCTCCATTCTCCCTTTTAAGAAAGAGTGAGGAGGCTTGTTGTGCCTTTTTGGACCTCACTAAGAAACTAATATCTTGAATTCAGAGGTTTCTTCGTTCTTTACCGAAAAAAATAAATATAATAAAAAATCCTTTTATAAGGTCAATGTGAAATATATTGTTATATAACATAAATGTATTTTGAAGAGAATATGTTTAACGTTAGTATCTAGATATTATACTCCCTTATCAGTATCATATAATGTTGATGAAGATGTTTACAACCTGACTTAGTTATTGTTAATCAATGACGACATTATTCATGTTTGAAGTTTTGTATCTATACTAAATTTTGTCTAATTGCTTGTCCTTAATAATAAAGAAGAATTTATATAAAGAGGAGGCTTAATTTAGAGACAGCCTATAGACAGCCCACAGACTGTAGCACTAGGTCTATTGGATTACCAGGGTTTCTCTGCACAAAACACAAATGTGAATAGTTGGGGGGGGGGGGCAGTGCCACTTTCTTTAGAGGCAAACCATAAGGATTTACTAAATTTCACTGCTTTTGCTCAAACTACACAAAAATAAATTTAACCCAGATGTACATCTAAAGACATAGCTTGGAAAATGTTTTTCTAGTTTAGGATTCCTTGCAATGCAATGGACTTGACAGACTACATATCACTATTAAATCACAAGTTACTACCTCCCTCTTTAGTCCAAAACTACATTTGTAGCATATTTGACCAACTGCAATTAATGAACAATAATAAAACGGTTTAACTTGTTTACAGTAATAAAGTAACAGCATACAATTAAACTAAGCAAATGTGGACTGAAAGACATGCAGACAGGTTACTGGGACAATTTACAATCAATGTAGCAGGACAAATTGAATGGATTGCTTGATAAACATTAGCCATCACAATTGCATGGACAAGGAATTATGTTTAACATAAAAGTAATCAAACCTTAGGAGGTATAGGCTTTCCTTAATGTTCAGAGCACTTAAAGCAGAGAAATTGTCAGAGTTAAAGAAGAATCAAAAGACGCTTGTCTGCCATTTTAAGTTGTCAAAACAATACTGGAAAAAATTCCAATGAGTCAGTCACATTAGAAGGGATGGAACAGATCAGGAGGAAAGGCTTTCAGTTATCATTATAGAGGTGGCACTGAAATTCAAAAGAACATTCTTAGCAGGAATAACACCTTCCTGCCAGGACTCATTTGTCTACATCAGAACAAAGTCCCGATGTAAACAAATGAGTAAAAACGGAAACTAATTTCAATGATGGGATCGGGCCTGGGGGAGTGCCAATGATGCGATGCACGCCCCCCAGTCCACAATCCCATATAGTAAGAGGCTATGGTTTCAGGACAGGAAAACTTTTAAAACGTTCCATGCTGTCCTAATGGTGGGAAGGGGTTAAAGATGAAAGAAAAAAAATATACCAGAGAAAGAAAAAAGCACTACAGGAGTAGGTGGACATATGTAAATCATAGCAGAGAGAGAGGCTGAAGGAAGGTCAAGCAGAACCAAAAAGGTATTCTTTAAACAAGACCAAAATAAATTACATAAGAAATATACTACCATGACAATAAGCTTAAAGTAAATAGCTTTCAGAATATATGACATTTCATGCTTCTAATATGCAGTGTTGCTCTGTAACACTTTAGTCACAGCATCTACCGAGTACATGTAAAAAGACTAAAAGAAAAAAAACTTAAACAAGTGCATAATAAAAACACAATGCAATAGTATTTACTATACATTTCAAATAAGCAGATTTTTTTGTTCTGACAAATTTGTCCCCCCCCCCATTTGCCAGCCCTCTGGTCATGTGACAGCCATCAGCCAATCACAGACTAGTATACAGTGAACTTGTGCACATGCTCAGTAGAAGCTTTTGCTTCAGAATCTGTGTATATAAAAATTGTGCAACCTTTGATAATATAAGTAAATTGGAACATCTCTTAAAACAGCATGCTCTATCTGAATCATAAAAGTTTAATTTTAACCTTGTCACTTTAACGAGTCTATTTAACAAGTCAAATGACCATATTAGACTCCCCATGTGAGCCTGCAGCATATATTTATGAAGCAGCCATTTAAACCACTGCTGCCTAAACCCTCTCCAGATGATTGACAAACCCTGCTCTCATGCAATTGATTGCACAAGAGCAGTGGAGGGAATGCTTGTGCAAAGCTAAATATGGAGTCCTTTTCAATCTACAAATTGATAAATCTAGCCCTAAATATAGGAAAAGGACAACTTTCTCTCTAGGTTTACTAGTCCAGGACTAGTGGATGTTTCCAGCTATCTTAGAATATGTATAGAAATATATACTATTCAAATGAAGGCAAAAGCAATGGAGTTGCTGTTTTGTTTAATTTTTTTTTTTTTTTTTTAATTACAAGCAATGCATTTCACAAAAACGGGTATTTAACGGATCTAGGCGTCATTATTTTAAACCAAAAAAACATGTTTTTTAAGCACGATTTCAAATTTAAATGTAATCAGAAGTGAGAACAAAAAAGGGAACAGAAACTAAGAATATATCATTTTTTTTATCTAACATACGTATCCTATTTCTATTCATTAAAGAAAAACGCAATTTTACTTAAGCTATTAAAGTGGTTTCCTATGAAACCTCTGTACCAGGAGTTGTTTGTTAACGCGTAAACACAAGAAAATAAATATTTTCCACACTTCCCCCACAGACTGTAACCGCTTGCAGTGAAACCACGACATGAAGACGTTTTTTGAGGTGATAGAAACTGATGTTAGCAACAACGAAAATAAACTAGTCAAAAACGGTATAAGCGCAAATAAAACACCGTGTTTTAAACCGCGAATAACAATAAACACCCATAATCACATAAATGAAGTCTATTACAAATAAAACAAACCGAGCTCTTTCCACACCACAACATGTCCAGTGACTCAACTGAGCGTAGAAAATGGCGACCGTACCAGCCTGATTTTTGTGGCACCGCTCTCTGATTGGTTATGGGGAGTTAACCACACCCACTATGGGTGGAGCAGGAGGAGTTAGGCTTTAGCTAGCTATAGACTTGAAGGAAGAGTTGTGAGATGGCGCCGCAAAGGGAAGTCATGAAGCGCCGTCATAGAATATACTGAGAAACTTGTTTTACACACCCTCGTCTTTGTGGAAGAAAACCAACGAACAAACACAAGATAAAACAAAATAAAGAAGAGACTATACTTAAAATGGCGACTAGCAGCTCTGAGAAGGGCAACAGTGAAACAATGAAGGACGAGAAATCATCTCTGAACATGGAGGGGAGAGTGGGCAGCGTGGCTGCAACTACAGGAGACAGAGCTGCACAAAATGGCGAACAGGCATCCATGGACGTTCAGAATTTGGGCGATAGAGGTTTCAGGAGCAGAAATAACAGTAGCGAGCAAGTCAAATACGAAAACAGCGCGGGGACTGCTGTGAGGCAGATGGATGAACCTCCTAGAAAACGTTTTCAGATTCCAAGAAAAAACAGGGATAAGAAAGGTTGTCATCCTCTACTTCTATACACAAATTGCGGTTGCACAATTCAGATTAATGTTTTATTCTTTTTCTGTCAAGCTGAGCACAAATTTGGTATTGTCGAATGGTAGACATTGAGCCTTATCTAGAGTTAATATTGATTAACTCCGTGAGGGAAAATTCGTTGCTTACGATGGCGTGGCGTACATGTGGGCACAGTTTGAGCGTGTACCGCGTACATAATTCGCCATCAGAGCAACGCACTCTGTAGGGAGTTTTTTTTTTTTTTTTGGCAACGCCCGCGCGCGGTGACTCATCAAATACTTGACCAAAATTGAGTCACATGTTCCTCTCTTGATATAGTCAAACTCTGTATTATCTGACCTCATACAATAATATTTTTGAATAACATTATATATTAGTTTTATCTCTGCAAGCAGGTATCTTAAAAATATATAATTAGGTTGACCTGTCAGTGACCATAATAAAATTGGCACTATTCAAATCATGCTATATCTATACATTTTTTCATGCATGTCCTCATTTTCTTTATTTGGAAAATAATTCATTCTTAGGTGTAATGTGGCTTTTACTAGTGTTTCATATTGAAATAATATATAAAATTAAGTCGAATTTTTTTTTAATTTGATCATGTTGAATTACCATATTAGTATATTTTATAAAATAATCTGAAAGCAACATGAGAAAATGAGCAGTCATACCATCTCATTGTAATATTATCTGCATTTGGTGGTTCTATTAGAATGATCTCTAAGGAATTCCACACAGTTAACAATATTAGATAAGAAATGGTACCACAGTTTTTTTCCTGACACGGTTTTACATACATACTGTAATTGCTTTTATTTAAAGGATACGTATTTTGAAATACTATATTTTTAAAAAAACAAACAAAAATACTTGCTTGACAGCATTGATTTTTAAAAGGTATAAATTGTAAGAAAAAAAATTAAAAGTAGGATTGTTATGAATCCCCAGTGACTCTTGTAATAACACTTGTTCTCAAATGTAACTAATTATGTATGTTTATGCCTCACAAGGTATAGTCTTTTGTAATTTTATCTGGTTAATGGTCGTTAATATAATAAACAAGGGACTCCTAATCGTAGGTAAAAGATGTTATCAAGATCACTGGGCTTTATGTAAATTATATCCATTTGTACCTCGTGGGATATGTCTTATTGGGAATATGCGTTTACTGTGGTCTTATGAATACTTCTTTTTCTTAAGGCCTTAAGAGGTTTTAATTAATTAAATGCATGTCCCCTTACTCTCACAATCTCATGTTATCCAGATTGTTACAAACATTGTTTATACAATGTTTTTTTATTTATAGAAATATATATATTAACGTAAATTAAGTACAGGATGTGGAGAAATAAAATAGTTATTAGAAATCCTATATATCCTATATTTGTTTAATGAGTACCTATTAGAAAACATTTGAGTTGCAGCTTTTCTGTGAGGCCCTCCCATGCAGAACTGGAATCCAACACGCTTGAGTCGACTGGTCTATGTGTATATATTGAAGCCATCTTTAAATCAAGAAAATTTCATTTCTTTCCTGAAAACCCTAAATAACATCTGAAAACAAGTAGTTGATGCCTATAAATGATATATTCCAATGTTTCCTTTGGCAGAAGACCTTGTTCGCATACTGGCATGTTCAGTAAATATCGAATTTTGGTGCTTGACTGAAATGAAGTTTTATAATTTATTCATATATGCACCATTTTTGAATTTTGTATTCAACCATTACATGGAATTAAATGTATCTTCCTGTTGATAATTCTTACAGCTCTAATAAACATGGTATATGAAGGGAAAATAAAACATTTTGTATAAATAGTGTCATTCCTTTTGTACTTTGTGTGCAATTGTGTTATTTCATAGAAACAAATAGTAAACCAGACGTTGCCTCTATTTTAAACATTGCACATATCAGAATTAGTTTTTAGTAACTTTTTTTCCTTATTTTTAGTGCTTCAGACAGTTTGTTCTGGCTCTCGGGAGTTTGACGAAATTTTGAAAATTCTACATTCGTCATACTTGGATTCAAACTCTGTGACACATTTCACTTACAAATCTGCCCGACTCGTTCATAATGAATTCATGGAGAAAGAGGTTAGTGAATAGGAAGAATTCAGTGGAACTGACAATTTGGACCATAATTTGATTTCAGATACCTCTTAAACATTTTGTAACATCAGCCAGGATGTTATCTTCTTATGAAGAAGAGATATATTATATATATATATTTATTTTAATCTTCATATTCAGCAAGTAAAAACACACAATGTTAGTAACAAGGCGCTATTGGCATTTTATTAGCATAAGTGGAGCTATGTGGAAAAGAGAGAAGTCCGGAAAGTATTACTACAGGAGGCCAAACTTTTGATTCTCAATTTACAAATGGGCATAATACGTGTAATCAAATCTTTAATGGTTAGAAGTGCATTTTCATCCATTCACTTTAAAGTTGCTAAATATAGTAGTATGAATTGTATTGCTATTTTAAATATTTCAGCATGAGATAACCATGTTTGCAATTACTTAATTCTTTCCCCTATTAGTATGTGTTGTATTCCTCCTTATATTTGGTTGCATTTTATCAGGTTCCATATTTTAAGATAAGTAAAAAAAAGTACTCAAAGTAGCTGACAACTTTGTTCATGCATAAGCTGATAGCTCTACATGCTGCATTCATCTGAAGATGAAAAGATGAAACTTATTTACTTTGGCCATAAACCTTGACAATACTACTGTTAACTAAGCATTGCTTTACCCAGGCTGTATGCCTAAAACAGGCAAGGTAGAGACATTTTTAAACTTTGCTCTAATAGAAGGGACTATAGGAACACGTTCATAATTTTGCCTATAGCTTAGTAAGAGCCAGAAGTAAATTAGAAGGGATTGGAATTTATCAGTAATCGGCGTACCCCACCCCTTTCCTTTGCCATAAAATCCTCTGATACTATGTATCTTTCTGTAGTTTATTGAAAAACGAAGGCAGTTGAAATTTGACGGTCGACCAGATAAAGAACTTGTCGAGTCTTATGCATTTCTCTTGGTTGATAACGATCAGGTAAGGCAAGGCTTTTTTTTTTTTTTTAATACATGCTTAAATAAACACTTCATTACTGTCTACATATAAGGTTAAAAACCAAAAACAAACAAACTTGTACCTTAAACATTTACGAAGGTGTGCTATCAAGCACAAATATCTTTTTTTTTTACTTAACCAGAGATACATTATTGAAGATTAAATATCTTTAGTATGTGGTCTAATTTTTAAAAGTTGTTTACCTTTTGAACTTTTGGAACTGCATACTAGTAATGTATCTTTATAACTTACATACATGAAGAAATAGTACAGTGAAGCATGTTTCATAAATTCATTATCAACCATGTCTAAGTGAATTTTTATTTGCTGTTGCAAGTTCCATATATGACTAACTATCCTGGCAGAACGAACACTACAAAGGAAGAAGAAAATAATAAACGTCACTAAAGTATTTTATCTAACATTTTAGAAAAGAGGGTGACCTTTTGATTAAAGAGAAATAGTTCAAAGGACAATCTAATTTGGACAAGTATAAAAGTACAATGCTGTTTGTGGTGTAAAATTCAAACATCACCTTGTCTTTGGAAGTGAATATCTTACTGAATTACTTCCTTTTTTTTTTTTTTCTCCTTCCTTATATCCTCTTCTTTGCTTCTTTGGCTATTGCATGGAAATCCATTTTTAATCAACCAGCAATGAAGAAATCAATTAAATGATTTCAGTGACGCAATATGAACTTCTTCCTTTTTTTTTTTTTTTTTTACAGCTGAATGAAAGAGATTTAAATATGTTCATCTTTTGCCATATAACACTAATATACATTTTTCCTTTTTACTCTTGCTGATGGCTTCAGTTTGAGTGGGGATAAAATTGGATCTACAGTGTACCTGAAATACTAGTTTTGATATAACAAAGGAGTAACCTCCACTGTTTTAACCTAAGGTTCCGAGAGCTTGCAGCTGTACAACACTCTGCTTGCTTTAGGGGTTAACGGACATTATATTCAAAATGGAATCTGTATGAAAATATAGCCTCAAAACCAGGAAGTCTTTTTAAAAATAAATAATGCAGCTTTGAATTTCAGCATTATTTTCTTTACACTGATTTTCCTGCCCTGACCAAACAAAAGGATTCTTGCTAACCGTTCGCAATCCTGCCCATGTTAATGTGGTATGAATGTGCATTGTGGATAACAGGTAGTAGGAGAAAGAGGGGATCTTTTTTTTTCCCCTTATGGTGGACTACCAACAATTACACTTAATATTGCTTTTTGGACTGGATTATTAAACATAGATACACAAGTGGAATAATATTACTCAGGTTTACTGGTTGGAGGAGAAAAGTTATGGACTCAAAGTTAAAGATGAGCAATAGTGAAAATTCCAACTATAAAGTATATGTGTGTATTAAAATAAGATTTTTATATCCCCTTACGTTCACAGGGTGTAGGTGCTGTACTATAGCCTGTGACCTGTGAGCTATTACTGTGCAGAACATGTATTTTAATACTTGGGTAGAAATTAGAAATAACATCTACACCAAGATCACCTAGTATCCTCACTGATACTGCAATTCATCTGCTAAATTACAAGCAGAGTTCACTTGATAACTTATGGTATGGTTACTTAGTGTTTGGCCCACACAATCCACAAATCTGATATTGCACGTTGTTGGTTAAAGCATTTAAATCATTTTTTATGAGCCAGATACATTTATAAATTGCCATGTAAAATTTTAGAGGCAAGTGCAAAGCAGTAGTAGAACACTCAGTGTGCTCCAATTACAATTCCTTGATAGTTTTGCTCAGGTGTGCAATCAGACTTTCTCTCAATGCTTTTGAAAACTTTTTATTAACTATTATCACTTGCTTTTATACACCTTAAACGTTACAGAAATAAAATAAGGTTGAATTAAGGCTGGATAAATGAGGATTAATAAAAATGTTTGAGGGAAGGGGTATGGAATTAAAGAAAATATCGGCTAGATTACGAGTCTTGCGTTAGGCTTAAAAAGCAGCGTTGGCCGGTACCAATGCTGCTTTTTAACGGCCGCTGGTATTACGAGTCTTGAAATGACAGGCTCACCGCTCACTTTTTTTGGCCAGACTCGGAAATACTGCAAATCCACTTACGTCAATTGCATATCCTATATTTTCAATGGGACTTGCATAGCGCCGGTATTAAGAGTCTGACCAAAAGTGAGCGGTAGACCCTCTCCTGTCAAGCCTGGTACCGCATTTAAAAGTCAGTAGTTAAGAGTTTTACACTACAACGCCGTAGCATAAAACTCTTAACTAAAGTGCTAAAAAGTACACTAACACCCATAAACTACCCATTAACCCCTAAACCGAGGCTCCCCCACATTGCAAACACTAAAATCTTTTTTTTAACCCCTAATCTGCCGAACCGTACATCGCCGCCACTATAATAAATATATTAACCCCTAAACCGCTGCACTCCCGTCTCGCAAACATTAGTTAAATATTATTAACCCCTAATCTGCCGTCCCTAATATCGCCGCCACCTACCTACATTTATTAACCCCTAATCTTCCGCCCCAACGTCGCCGCCACTAATCAAGTTATTAACCCCAAAACCTAAGTCTTACCCTAACCCCCCTAACTTAAATATAATTAAAATAAATCTAAATAAAATTACTACAATTAACTAAATTATTCCTATTTAAAACTAAATACCTATAAAATAAACCCTAAGCTAGCTACAATATAACTAATAGTTACATTGTAACTATCTTAGGGTTTATTTTACAGGCAACTTTGTATTTATTTTAACTAGGTAGAATAGTTATTAACTATTTAATAACTTCCTAGTTAAAATAAATAAAAAATTACCTGTAAAATAAAACCTAACCTAAGTTACAATTACACCTAACACTACACAATTATTAAATAAATGAAATACAATTACAATTAAATAAAATTATCTAAAGTACAAAAAAACAAACGCTAAATTACAGAAACTAATTACAAGATTTTTAAACTAATTACACCTAATCTAATCCCCCTAACAAAATAATAAAGCCCCCCAAAATAAAAAAAGCCCTACCTTACACTAAATTACAAATAGCCCTTAAAAGGGCCTTTTGCGGGGCATTGCCCCAAAGTAATCAGCTCTTTTACAAATCCCCCCCTACAAAAACCTAATACTAACCCCTTGAAGATCACCCTACCGTGAGACGTCTTCACCCAACCGGGCCGAAGTCCTCAACGAATCCGGGAGAAGTCTTCATCCAACCGGGCAGAAGTGGTCCTCCAGACGGGCAGAAGTCTTCATCCAGACGGCATCTTCATCCATGCGGTGCGGGTCCATCTTCAAGACATCCGACGCGGAGCATCCTCTTCAAACGACGGCCGACGACTGAATGAAGGTTCCTTTAAGTGATGTCATCCAAGATGGCGTCCCTTCAATTCCGATTGGCTGATAGAATTCTATCAGCCAATCGGAATTAAGGTAGAAAAAATCCTATTGGCAGATGCAATCAGCAAATAGGATTGAGCTGGCATTCTATTTAAGTTGGGGGGGTTAGGGTTAGACTTAGGTTTAGGGGTTAATAACTTTATTATAGTGGTGGCGACGTGGGCGGCAGATTAGGGGTTAATGTAGTTAGGTTGCGGCGACATAGGGGGCAACAGATTAGGAGTTAATAAATATAATGTAGGGTTCTGCGATGTTGGGCAGCAGATTAGGGGTTCATAAGTATAATGTAGGTGGCAGTGGTGTCCAGAGCGGCAGATTAGGGGTTACTAATATAATGTAGGTGGCGGCGATGACAGGGGCGTCAGATTAGGGGTGTTTAGACTCGGGGTTCGTGTTAGGTGTAGACATAAAATGTATTTCCCCATAGGAATCAATGGGGCTGCGTTAGGAGCTAAACGCTGCTTTTTTTGCAGGTGTTAGTTTTTTTTTTCAGCCAGCTCTCCCCCATTGATTCCTATGGGGAAATCGTGCACGAGCACGTTTTACCAGCTCACCTCTAACGTAAGCAGTGCTTGTATTGAGTTGAGATGTGGAGGAAAATTTTGCTCTTCGCTCACTTTTTTGTGGTTAACGCCAGGTTTATAAAAACCCGTAATACCAGCGCGGTCTGCAAGTGAGCACTGAGCATAAACGGCTCGTTAGCACCGCACCCCTCCTAACGCAAAACTTGTAATCTAAGTGTATGTTATCTATCACCTGAGGAAAGCTAGTGTGCTAAAATGGCTATGCATTTGTGCTATCCTACAATTGACTTGTAATAGTAGTACTAAAATGCAAGCAGTGTAACAATAACATTACTGGAACAGAATCTGTAATGCTTGCATTTTTGTATTCAACTTTAAAGCTAGCCCAGTTAAAGGGCCATGATACCCAAATGTTAAAACACTTGAAAGTGATGCAGCATAGCTATAAAAAGCTGACTAGAAAATATCACCTGAACATCTCTATGTAAAAAAGAAAGCTATTTTACCTAAAAAATTCCTCCGTAGCCACACCCCATTGTAAAGGACTTCTAAGCAGCAAATCAGTATGTCTGTCCCGGGACAGCGGAAGGAGCGAGCTTACGTGCACACTCATCTTATTTCCCTATTCAGTATAGGGAAGTTTACAATGAAATCTCTTGAGAGTTAAGTGAAATCTCATGAAATCACAGTAAAAGAGTTCATGACCTCAGCACTGCTGATGCTGATTGGCTGCTGTTCATTTCTTCATTATTATTTTTTTTTACCTGCAGCTGGGCAGCAGTGGAGTAAAACTTTTTACACAGAACTTACTCTGCTGAGCTGAGGAGATTGTGAGGTAAAATATCTTCCTTTTTTTGCATAGAGATGCTCAGGTGATATTTTCTTCTCAGTTTTTTACAGTTATACTGCATCAGTTTCAAGTGATTTAGCGTATGAGTATTATGTCCTTTTAGTTAATAGAAAATATAAAAAGTCTTTCTCTTTTGCATCAAATGACAACTCTACAGGTAATTTATAGTATATTAGTACATAGGGCTGGGTGATATGGGCAAAAATGAAAATTGCGATTTTGTACCCAAAAAATTGCGATTGCGATTTAATCACAATTTTTTTTTAAATTTTTTTTTATTATTATAAATAAAGAAACGCCTTAATTTTATATACATATACACACAAATATATCTAGTATGCTGCAATACAAATGTATATTATGATCCAAGCCTTTGCTCTTTTTAATGCACAAATCCATTAAAAACTCATTGGAGTCTGCAGTGATTGCTTGAAACTAGGTGCATCTCCAACATTTGATCCCATAAGCTTCTGTGTGACAGGCATATCCTCAGACCATTGTAACAGCTAATTTCCATGCCCTGCTTCCACCCATGACATGTCACTGAGACCTCTCCTCACGCCGCTGCCTGTAAATGGTGTGAGCCCCATCGAATGTGGTGCAGCTTCTGTACCCGGCCTCAGCTGAAAGTACAAAAAATGCCGCCCGCCAGCACAATGTTATGACAGTTTGGCAGGTTAAAGCAAAACTCGAGGGGGGCAAGTTATACTGATGAGGTGGCTCACACAGGCAGCGGCTGCGTGTTGAGAAGTCTCAGTGAGATGTGTGTAAGCAGGGTGGAAACAAGTTGTTACATGGAACGGAGATATGCCTGTCACATCTGTAAAATGTATTTTCCATTAAGAGGCTCGCCGCCCACTATCTGCAACCGCTTGCACATTTAAATGTGTGGCGGTAGCAGTTTATCAATGCAATTGCAAGGTATCCATCAATATGAGGTTATATTTATTACCTGTTTTGTTGTGCGTTACTAGGTCCCTGTAAACTTCCACTATCGGGAGTCTCAGGAGATCCAGCAGAAATGGGGGAAAAAAATTGCTCCTCTCTACTCGCCCCCCTCCTCCTCTCCCTACAGAAGCCCGCGCGCAATGAACAGTTACAGTCAGCCCTCCTGTACGTCATAGAGGGCGGGGTAAAAATCGCAACATAATTTTTTAAATCACGACGATTAATCGTGGTTTTAAATTGCATATGCGATTAATCGTGCAGCCCTATTAGTACACTATATGAGTTAGAGATATGAAACATTAGAATAATTTTATTTCCTCAAACATAATTCTTATACATACCAGTTTTAAATGTTCACTATTTCACTCTTTTTAAATCACTATTATCAGTTACACTTTCCACTCCTCTAAAATATACAGTATATTGCCTTTGGCTATAGTTGCCAACACAAATATGCCTTGTTGCTCACAGTTTTGGCTGGCAGGACCATTTTGCGGGGATTGACGTTTAACTCCTAAAGGATCAAGATCTTTTCCAGTTTTTCTTAAATGACGAAGGCATTTTTGCTTACTATTAGTTTCACTTCATTTTCGTCTCTTTTGTTAAAGGGACTGTATACACTAATTTGTATTCAATTGCATGTAATAGACACTACTTTTAAAAAAATAATATGCACAGATACTGATATAAAAATCCAGTATAAAACAGTTAAAAAAATTACTTAGAAGCTCCCAGTTGAAAGTGGTTGTATAGCCAAAAGAGCAGACACTCCCTCCTCCCCATTCTTCTGCATATGAAAAGACTACACAAACAGGAGCAAGCTGGAGTAGGTAGACAACAGTCTACGTCTAAAACTTTGGAGCTTGGTTAGGAGTCTGAAAATCAGCACAATGTTATGTAAAAATAAGCAAAACTATATTTTTTACACTGTATGGGCTATATAAATGAATAATCTACAAAACATTTATGCAAAGAAAAATCTAGTGTATAATGTCCCTTTAAGTAACAGATAAACAGACCTTTATTATGATACCCTATATGTTTAGTTATAAAATAACAAATAGGAATTTTTAATAGTTAAAAAGAGTTCAAAAATAAAACTATAGTCATAAATTCATTATGTTGTTTCTAAGTTATAGCAAATATAGGCCAAATACTACAAAGATGGAATGATCGGTTTAAAACAAAAATTTGCTATGCTTAGATTGTAAGCTTAAATAGTAGTCACCCGATTCAAAACTGATAACAAAATTATATATTTATAGAATTGAGACACCCCAGGGTATTTTTTCCTAGAACTATTTTGCTACTTTATATTTAAGACCTTTATTGCCAAGGGTAGAAAAAAAAAATTAAGAGCAAAAAACAAACAAAACATATAATGGTAGCAAAAAAATAAATTCATTTTATTACCCCTTACCTGACTTGACTTATTTGTTTACATCGGAACAAAGTCACAATGTAAACAGTTAAGTAAAAAAATGAAATCACGCGTTTGGTCATGTAATCGCGTGATTCATGATTTTCAAATAAAGATAGCAAGAGAACGAAGAAAAATGTATAATAGGAGTAAATAAGAAAGTTGCTTAAAATTGCATGCTCTGTCTCTCTGAATCATGAAAAAAAACATTTGGGTTAAGTGTCCCTTTAAGCTTCAAAATAAAGCTTTTTTTTCAGAATTGGACTTGTCTTTTAAACCATCAGGGCACTAATCTTTAATATCCAAATAGCTTTTCTAGATGTTTAAGATGGTGTAGAAATTGATTACACTGACTTGCTTGCTTTTCTTTAGGTAAATACTATATCTGAAAGAGGTCTCATTGTGGGGCATTCTAAACTAACAACTCTTGGCAAGTCATCAATGGGTAAGTAAACAGTTTTTTGTGATCTTTTATATCTTGTCTACAGTTTCAGTACATGTACGTGTATATGTTTTAATATTTATTTTCCCATTTAGCAATTTACACTTAGCTAGTTTTAACCATTCTAAAATATTTGTATCTACAGGAATTTACTTGTCTAGGTTTTCAGACTTACTGCAGGCAAATCCTTTGGATCCTGGGACAACTGGCAATATTTTTATATTTAAAGTTATAAAGGTAATTTTTATTATCAAACACTTGATTTTTAAACTGGTAAAATGATGATTAAGCTAATCTGTACAGTTAAGTTAATTTTTATGTTTACAAATAAAAATGTATATATTTTAAATAAACTTATTCTGTTGAATATTGTTTCTGCCAGCTTATTTTATCAAAACTAAATATTTTTAGTGGTATAGAATATGTGTAAATGTTAAAGGGACACTAGACTAAAATTAAACTTTCATGATTTAGATTGAGCATGGCATATTAATAAACTTTAAAAATAGTATTATTGTTATTAATAAATTTGCTTTGTTTTATTAGTATTGCTAAATTTAGATATGCTCATAGAAGCTGAGGAGAATGCTTGCGTATTTATCATTCTATGGCAGAAGTGTTAGTGACAATGTTTCTAAGAATGTAATATGCATTGTTTCAAACACTATTGCCATATAATGCAAAGGATATGTAGTTTGTTTGCACCAGGGAGAACACCAAGTATTCCATTTAGCACTAAAATTCTGTGAAATAATCACTGTTGTAAACTTATACTAAACAATGCAGTGATTATACATTCAGCAATACGTATCTTCGGCATGCAAGGTCAGGCAGTTAGGTCACACCAAACATGGTATCCAAACATTTAAAGGAACGTCATCAGTTGGCACACAGTCTGTGGAAGATGTCTCAGCAACATCTCTGAACAGGACACAAGTTAATTACCAGACTGTGTACAAGTTGATGTTCAATAAAGAAAAAACTCCACCCACAGATTCTGAAAATCAAATATTCATGTTACAATTCATCTCTGTCCTTAACCAACTGCTTTTGATTCTGTAAAAACAGTACACCCCTTCAGCAAGCAGTGACGTAGCTCCCTCCCTTCACATTTTATTAAAACAAATATATATTAGACATCACTTATGATTAGTTTTCATAAGTGGTTATACTGTTAAAGAAATAAAATTGTAATACTGTGTTCTGCACAGAAATTTTGCCAGCTGGGTGACATTATGAAGTATCTGGGTGGAGGTGATGTAATACTTTGTAATATGAAAACATTGTCTTCTATCTAAAGCACAAATTAATTACATAATGTAAGATACATTTATTTTATGGTAATTTGATCAATAAACATTGAAAGGTTATGTTAGCTAATTTTACCTGAATATTACATTTTAGCCAGGTGGTTAATAAAATTAAAAGTTTTTTTGGGGGGATCTAATATAAAGTTATTAAAAACGTATGGTGTGCTATGTATCTTTTCAAGGACAAGTGCTCAGAGCAAAGAACCAAAGCAAACTAAGCTATGATACACTGCTGCCTATTTGTCTTGCAATAACAAAAGCATTTCTACTGAAAGCAAAAAAACAAAACGCTTGTTAATATGAACTTATTTCACGGATTTATTATTTGTTTGAATCATAAAAGTTTTCTATCCCTTACACTCCTGAGTTCTCATGAGCTTTATCTAGGTTTTCTCTATCAAGCCGAGACAATGGAGGAAAATTTGTTTTTCTGAAAGTTTTTTTTTTTTTTTTTGCTTGCTCTGTGTAAACTAAAAATTATATTATGACTTTAGTGACATGAAAATGGATCCCTTTGTTTTCACAGCAATTTACAAAGATGATTGTAATTATGTGTTTAACCTCTTTGAAGGAGTTAAACATAGGGGTCAATTTAATCTTTTAAAAATTGCCAGGTGTGTTTGTTTGGTGATTTTTTTTTTTTTTTTTTTTTTTATCAAAATGATCACAATCTAAGTCAAACACAGCCTAGGTTGATAATTTCCACGATCTTCAATCTCCACTACCCATAATGGTAATATTAACTGAGAATGGCTGTCAATCACTACTAAAACAATATGAATTCCACTTGTGTATAGATGCATGATGGGTATACTGAGCATGTTTGCATAATTTTTAAACTTTTAATATTTTATTTATTTCTCAATCATTGTTTGAGAAAACAACCAACAACCCTGTTTTATAATTTGGTAAGATTTTCATCTAAAATCACAAAGAACACTACAGGAAATTATTGTCCATAAGATGAAAATGGCCACAACTTATATCCTTTTTTTTATATAGGTATTTTAACCGTTCTCATACTGTAAATAATGAAGCTTCTAACTTACAAGGTACTGTAAGAAAATGACAACGTTAGGTTCTAATTATTTTAAATAGTAATTTCTTTTACAAGATACGACGAGTCCACGGATTTCATCCTTACTTATGGGATATCGCCTCCTGGTCAGCAGGAGGAGGCAAAGAGCACCACAGCAGAGCTGTATATATAGCTCCTCCCTTCCCTCCCACTCCAGTCATTCTCTTTGCCTGTGTTAGTGATAGGAAGAGGTAAAGTGAGGTGTTTGTTTGGATTCTTCAATCAAGAGTTTATTATTTTTAAATGGTACCAGTGTGTGCTATTTTTTTCTCAGGGCTATAGCTACAGGCTTGGATTAGAGACATTCAGGATCCCTGGACACTAGAAATAGTGTCTCGGGGGTATCAGTTGGAGTTCAAAAATTCCTTCCCCAGAGAAAGGATCCTTCTTTCATGATTATCTGTCGACCAGATAAAGAGAGGCGTTCTTACGCTGTGTAGGAGATCTATCCCTCATGGGAGTAATATACCCCGTTCCGATTCAGGGGTTTTACTCAAATCTATTTGTAGTTCCCAAAAAAGAGGGAACGTTTCGACCCATTTTAGATCTCAAAAGCCTAAACAAGTTTCTCAGAGTTCCATCCTTCAAGATGGAAACTATTCAGACCATTCTTCCGTTGATCCAGGAGGGACAATATGACTACGGTGGATCTAAAGGATGCATATCTTCATATCCCTATACACAGGGATCATCACAAGTTCCTAAGGTTTGCCTTCATGGACAAACCATTTTCAATTTGTGGCCCTTCCTTTTGGTCTGGCCATAGCACCCAGAATTTTCACAAAGGTTCTGGGATCTCTGCTAGCGGTTCTCAGGCCGCGGGGCATTTCAGTGACGCCTTATCTGGACCACATTCTGATCCAGGCGTCGTCTTATAAACTAACAAAGTCTCATACCAACATTGTCCTGTCCTTTCTGCTGACTCGTGGGTGGATGGTGAACCTAGAAAAGAGTTCACTAATTCCACAGACAAGGGTTCCTTTCCTGGGAACTCTAATCGATTCTGTATCCATGAAAATCTTTTTGACGGAAGTCAGAAAGTTAAAAATTCTGAATACATGCCGTTCCCTTCAGTCCAATCCTCAGCAGTCAGTGGCTCAGTGCATGCAGGCAATTGGATTGATGGTGGTAGCAATGGACATCATTCCGTTCGCTCGTTTTCATCTCAGACCTCTACAACTGAGCATGCTCAGACAATGGAATGGAGATTATGCAAATTTGTCTCCTCAAATAGATCTGGATCAGGAGACAAGGGATTCTCTTCTTTGGTGGTTGTCGCCGGATCATCTGTCCCAAGGGACGTGCTTCCGCAGACCCTCATGGGTGATAGTGACAACGGACGCCAGCCTGATAGGATGGGGTGCAGTCTGGAACTCCCTGAGGGCTCAGTGTGTGTGTGGACTCGGTCGGAGTCTCTGCTTCCCATCAGTATTCTGGAGCTGAGGGCAATATTCAATGCGCTTCAGGCTTGGCCTCGGTTGGCTTCGGCCAACTTCATCAGATTTCAGTCGGACAACATCAAGACTGTGGCTTACATCAATCATCAGGGAGGAACAAGGAGTTCCTTAGCGATGACAGAAGTATCCAAGATAATTCAGTGGGCAGAAGCTCACTCTTGTTATCTGTCGGCAATCTACATCCCAGGAGTGGACAACTGGGAGGGGGATTTTTTTGAGCAGACACACGTTTTATCTGGGGGAATGGGAGCTCCATCCGGAGGTCTTTGCCAACCTGATTCTCAGATGGGGCAGGCCGGAGCTGGAACTTATGGTGTCTCGTCAGAATGCCGAGATACGGATTAAGGTCCACGGATCCTCAGGCCGAACTGATAGATGCCTTGGTCGTTCAATCTAGCTTATGTGTTCCCTCCATTTGCTCTCCTTCCCTGGGTGATTGCTCGAGTCAAACAGGAGAGGGCTTTGGTGATTCTCATCGCTCCTGCGTGGCCTCGCAGGGCTTGGTATGCCGATCTGGTGGACATGTCATCTCTGCCGCCTTGGAAGCTTCCATTGAGGCAAGACCTTCTCATTCAGGGACCCTTCCATCATCCAAATCTAATTTCTCTGCAGCTGACTGCCTGGAGATTGAACGCTTGATTTTATCTAAGCGAGGGTTCTCTGATTCGGGTCATTGATACCTTGATTCAGGCACGCAAGCCTGTTACTAGAAAAATTTACCAGAAGATATGGCGTAAATATCTTTATTAATGCGAATCCAAGGGCTACTCATGGAGTAAGATTAGGATTCCTAGGATTTTATCTTTTCTCCAAGAAGGATTGGAGAAAGGGTTGTCAGCAAGTTCCTTAAAGGGACAGATTTCTGCTCTTATCTATTTTGCTACACAAGCGTCTGGCAGATGTTCCGGATGTTCAATCTTTTTGTCAGACTCTGACTAGAATCAGGCCTGTGTTTAGACCAATTGCTCCTCCTTGGAGTTTGAATTTAGTTCTTAATGTTCTTCAAGGGGGTTCCGTTTGAACCTATACATTCCATAGATATTAAGTTGTTATCTTGGAAAGTTTTATTTTTGGTTGCTATTTCTTCTGCTCAGAGTTTTTGAGCTTTCGGCATTGCAATGTGATTCTCCTTATCTTATTTTTCATTCCGATAAGGTAGTGTTGCATACCAAACCTGGTTTTCTTCCTAAGGTTGTTTCTTACAAAAATATTAATCAGGAAATTGTTGTTCCTTCATTGTGTCCTAATCCTTCTAAGAAGGAGCGTCTGTTACATAACTTGGACGTAGTCCGTGCTCTGAAGTTTTACTTGCAGGCGACTAAGGACTTTCGTCAATCGTCTTCTTTATTTGTTGTTTTTTCTGGGAAACGTAGGGGTCAGAAAGCTACGGCTACCTCTTTCTTCTGTTAAGTGTGATCAGTCCATGGGTCATCATTACTTCTGGGATATTAACTCCTCCCCAACAGGAAGTGCAAGAGGATTCACCCAGCAGAGCTGCATATAGCTCCTCCCCTCTACGTCACTCCCAGTCATTCTCTTGCACCCAACGACTAGATAGGAGGTGTGAGAGGACTATGGTGATTATACTTAGTTTTATATCTTCAATCAAAAGTTTATTTTAAAATAGCACCGGAGTGTGTTATTACCTCTCTGGCAGAGTTTGAAGAAGAATCTACCAGAGTTTTTGCTATGATTTTAGCCGGAGTAGTTAAGATCATATTGCTGTTTCTCGGCCATCTGAGGAGAGGTAAACTTCAGATCAGGGGACAGCGGGCAGATGAATCTGCATAGAGGTATGTAGCAGCTTTTATTTTCTGACAATGGAATTGATGAGAAAATCCTGCCATACCGATATAATGTCATGTATGTATACTTTACACTTCAGTATTCTGGGGAATGGTACTTCACTAGAATTACACTGTAAGAAGTACATAAAGCTGTTTAATAACTAGAAATTATATTTAACGTTTTTGCTGGAATGTAAAATCGTTTTCATTTGCTGAGGTACTGAGTGAATAAATGTTTGGGCACCATTTTTCCACTTGGCAGTTGCTTAATCTTTTTCTGTCAGTTTCTGTTCTCTCTCACTGCTGTGTGTGAGGGGGAGGGGCCGTTTTTTGGCGCTTTTTCTATGCATCAGTTATTTCAGTCAGCAGCTCATTGTATTTCCTGCATGATCCGGTTCATCTCTACAGAACTCAGGGGTCTTCAAACTTATTTTGAGGGAGGTAATTTCTCTCAGCAGAGCTGTGAGAATTATAGTTGACTGTGATAAAAAACGTTTATTCTGTAATTGTTTCCTGCTTTCAGAATATTGTTATCTTTGCTATTGGGATTAAACCTTTGCTAAAGTTGTGTTGTTTACAAGGATTGAGGCTATAACTGTTTCAATTTATTAATTTTCAACTGTCATAGATTTTCTGTGCTTCTTAAAGGCACAGTACGTCTTTAATATTATTCTAATTGAATTGTATCCAAGTTGCAAGTTTATTTGCTAGTGTGTTAAACATGTCTGATTCAGAGGAAGATACCTGTGTCATTTGTTGCAATGCCAAAGTGGAGCCCAATAGAAATTTATGTACTAACTGTATTGATGCTACTTTAAATAAAAGTCAATCTGTACAAATTGAAAAAATTTCACCAAACAACGAGGGGAGAGTTATGCCGACTAACTCGCCTCACGTGCCAGTACCTGCATCTCCCGCTCGGGAGGTGCGTGATATTGTAGCGCCGAGTACATCTGGCCGGCCATTACAAATCACATTACAGGATATGGCTTCTGTTATGACTGAAGTTTTGGCTAAATTACCAGAACTAAGAGGTAAGCGTGATCACTCTGGGGTGAGAACAGAGTGCGCTGATAATATTAGGGCCATGTCAGACACTGCGTCACAGGTTGCAGAACATGAGGACGGAGAACTTCATTCTGTGGGTGACGGTTCTGATCCAAACAGACTGGATTCAGATATTTCAAATTTTAAATTTAAACTGGAAAACCTCCGTGTATTACTAGGGGAGGTGTTAGCGGCTCTGAATGATTGTAACACAGTTGCAATACCAGAGAAAATGTGTAGGTTGGATAAATATTTTGCGGTACCGACGAGTACTGACGTTTTTCCTATACCTAAGAGACTTACTGAAATTGTTACTAAGGAGTGGGATAGACCAGGTGTGCCATTCTCACCCCCTCCGATATTTAGAAAAATGTTTCCAATAGACGCCACCACACGGGACTTATGGCAAACGGTCCCTAAGGTGGAGGGAGCAGTTTCTACTTTAGCTAAGCGTACCACTATCCCGGTGGAGGATAGCTGTGCTTTTTCAGATCCAATGGATAAAAAATTAGAGGGTTACCTTAAGAAAATGTTTGTTCAACAAGGTTTTATATTGCAACCCCTTGCATGCATTGCGCCGATCACGGCTGCAGCGGCGTTCTGGATTGAGTCTCTGGAAGAGAACATTAGTTCAGCTACTCTGGACGACATTACGGACAGGCTTAGAGTCCTTAAACTAGCTAATTCATTCATTTCAGAGGCCGTAGTACATCTAACTAAACTTACGGCGAAGAATTCAGGATTCGCCATTCAGGCACGCAGGGCGCTGTGGCTAAAATCCTGGTCAGCTGATGTTACTTCTAAGTCTAAATTGCTTAATATACCTTTCAAAGGGCAGACCTTATTCGGGCCCGGGTTGAAAGAGATTATCGCTGACATTACAGGAGGTAAAGGCCATGCCCTGCCTCAGGACAAAGCCAAAGCTAAGACTAGACAGTCTAATTTTCGTTCCTTTCGTAATTTCAAAGCAGGAGCAGCATCAACTTCCTCTGCACCAAAACAGGAAGGAGCTGTTGCTCGCTACAGACAAGGCTGGAAACCTAACCAGTCCTGGAACAAGGGCAAGCAGACCAGGAAACCTGCTGCTGCCCCTAAAACAGCATGAATTGAGGGCCCCCGATCCGGGATCGTATCTAGTGGGGGGCAGACTTTCTCTCTTCGCCCAGGCTTGGGCAAGAGATGTCCAGGATCCCTGGGCACTAGAAATAATATCTCAGGGATACCTTCTGGACTTCAAATACTCTCCTCCAGGAGAGAGATTTCATCTGTCAAGGTTGTCAACAATCCAGACAAAGAAAGAAGCGTTTCTACGCTGCGTACAAGAGCTCTTGTTAATGGGAGTAATCCATCCAGTTCCACGATCGGAACAGGGACAGGGGTTTTACTCAAATCTGTTTGTGGTTCCCAAAAAAGAGGGAACTTTCAGACCAATCCTGGACTTAAAGATCCTAAACAAATTCCTAAGAGTTCCATCGTTCAAGATGGAGACTATTCGGACAATTTTACCTATGATCCAAGAGGGTCAGTACATGACCACTGTAGATTTAAAGGATGCTTACCTTCACATACCGATTCACAAAGATCATTATCGGTACCTAAGGTTTGCCTTCCTAGACAGGCATTACCAGTTTGTGGCTCTTCCATTCGGATTGGCTACAGCTCCAAGAATCTTCACAAAGGTTCTGGGTGCTCTTCTGGCGGTACTAAGACCGCGGGGAATCTCGGTAGCTCCATACCTAGACGACATTCTGATTCAAGCTTCAAGCTTTCAAACTGCCAAGTCTCATACAGAGTTAGTACTGGCATTTCTAAGGTCACATGGATGGAAGGTGAACGAAAAGAAAAGTTCACTCGTTCCACTCACAAGAGTTCCCTTCCTGGGGACTCTTATAGATTCTGTAAAAATGAAGATTTACCTGACAGAGGACAGGTTAACAAGACTTCAATGTGCCTGCCGCACCCTTCATTCCATTCAACACCCGTCAGTGGCTCAATGCATGGAGGTAATCGGCTTAATGGTAGCGGCAATGGACATAGTACCCTTTGCACGCCTACACCTCAGACCACTGCAACTGTGCATGCTAAGTCAGTGGAATGGGGATTACTCAGACTTATCCCCTTCTCTGAATCTGGATCAAGAGACCAGAAATTCTCTTCTGTGGTGGCTTTCTCGGCCACATCTGTCCAGGGGGATGCCATTCAGCAGACCAGACTGGACAATTGTAGCAACAGACGCCAGCCTTCTAGGTTGGGGTGCCGTCTGGAATTCTCTGAAGGCTCAGGGACAATGGAGTCAGGAGGAGAGTCTCCTGCCAATAAACATTCTGGAATTGAGAGCAGTTCTCAATGCCCTCCTGGCTTGGCCCCAGTTGACAACGCGGGGTTTCATCAGGTTTCAGTCGGACAACATCACGACTGTAGCTTACATCAACCATCAGGGAGGGACAAGAAGCTCCCTAGCTATGATGGAAGTATCAAAGATAATTCGCTGGGCAGAGTCTCACTCTTGCCATCTGTCAGCAATCCACATCCCGGGAGTGGAGAACTGGGAGGCGGATTTCTTAAGTCGTCAGACTTTTCATCCGGGGGAGTGGGAACTTCATCCGGAGGTCTTTGCCCAAATACTTCGGCGTTGGGGCAAACCAGAGATAGATCTCATGGCGTCTCGACAGAACGCCAAGCTTCCTCGTTACGGGTCCAGATCCAGGGATCCAGAAGCAGTCCTGATAGATGCCCTGACAGCACCTTGGGACTTCAGGATGGCTTACGTGTTTCCACCCTTCCCGATGCTTCCTCGATTGATTGCCAGAATCAAACAAGAGAGAGCATCAGTGATTCTAATAGCACCTGCGTGGCCACGCAGGACTTGGTATGCAGATCTGGTGGACATGTCATCCTGTCCACCTTGGTCTCTACCTCTGAAACAGGACCTTCTGATACAGGGTCCCTTCAAACATCAAAGTCTAACTTCTCTGAAGCTGACTGCTTGGAAATTGAACGCTTGATTTTATCAAGACGTGGGTTTTCTGAGTCAGTTATTGATACCTTAATACAGGCTAGGAAACCTGTTACCAGAAAGATTTACCATAAGATATGGCGTAAATACCTATATTGGTGTGAGTCCAAAGGTTACTCTTGGAGTAAGGTTAGGATTCCTAGGATATTGTCTTTTCTACAAGAAGGTTTAGAAAAGGGTTTATCTGCTAGTTCATTAAAGGGACAGATCTCAGCTCTGTCCATTCTGTTACACAAACGTCTGTCAGAAGTTCCTGACGTCCAGGCTTTTTGTCAGGCTTTGGCCAGGATTAAGCCTGTGTTTAAAACTGTTGCTCCACCATGGAGTTTAAACCTTGTTCTTAATGTTTTACAGGGCGTTCCGTTTGAACCCCTTCATTCCATTGATATAAAGTTGTTATCTTGGAAAGTTCTATTTTTAATGGCTATTTCCTCGGCTCGAAGAGTCTCTGAATTATCAGCCTTACATTGTGATTCTCCTTATTTGATTTTTCATTCGGATAAGGTAGTTCTGCGTACTAAACCTGGGTTCTTACCTAAGGTAGTTACTAACAGGAATATCAATCAAGAGATTGTTGTTCCTTCTTTATGCCCAAATCCTTCTTCGAAGAAGGAACGTCTACTGCACAACCTGGATGTAGTCCGTGCTCTAAAATTTTACTTACAGGCAACTAAGGAATTTCGACAAACGTCTTCTCTGTTTGTCGTTTACTCTGGGCAGAGGAGAGGTCAAAAAGCTTCTGCTACCTCTCTTTCTTTTTGGCTTCGTAGCATAATTCGTTTAGCTTATGAGACTGCTGGACAGCAGCCTCCCAAAAGGATTACAGCTCATTCTACTAGAGCTGTGGCTTCTACTTGGGCCTTTAAGAATGAGGCCTCTGAACAGATTTGCAAGGCTGCAACTTGGTCTTCGCTTCATACTTTTTCCAAATTTTACAAATTTGACACTTTTGCTTCATCGGAGGCTATTTTTGGGAGAAAGGTTCTTCAGGCAGTGGTTCCTTCTGTATAAAGAGCCTGCCTATCCCTCCCGTCATCCGTGTACTTTTGCTTTGGTATTGGTATCCCAGAAGTAATGATGACCCGTGGACTGATCACACTTAACAGAAGAAAACATAATTTATGCTTACCTGATATATTCCTTTCTTCTGTAGTGTGATCAGTCCACGGCCCGCCCTGTTTTAAGGCAGGTAAATATTTTTTAATTTATACTCCAGTCACCACTTCACCCTTGGCTTTTCCTTTCTCGTTGGTCCTTGGTCGAATGACTGGGAGTGACGTAGAGGGGAGGAGCTATATGCAGCTCTGCTGGGTGAATCCTCTTGCACTTCCTGTTGGGGAGGAGTTAATATCCCAGAAGTAATGATGACCCGTGGACTGATCACACTACAGAAGAAAGGAATTTATCAGGTAAGCATAAATTATGTTTTTTCTTTTTGGCTTAAGAGTATCATCTGTTTTGCATATGAGACTGCTGGACAGCAGTGTCCTAAACAAATTACGGATCATTCCACTAGGGCTGTGGCTTCCTCATGGGCATTTAAAAATGATGCTTCTGTTGAACAGATTTGCAAGGCTGCAACTTGGTCGTCTCTTCACACTTTTTCCAAATTTTCCAAATTTGATACTTTTGCCTCATCCGAGGCTGTTTTTGTGAGGAAGGTTCTTCAAACAGTGGTGCCTTCCGTTTAGGTTCCTGTCTTGTCCCTCCCTTTCATCCGTGTCCTATAGCTTTGGTATTGTATCCCATAAGTAAGGATGAAATCTGTGAACTCGTATCTTGTAAAAGAAAAGGAAATTTATGCTTACCTGATAAATTTTATTTCTTTTACGATACGGCGAGTCCACGGCCCACCCTGTTTTTTTTCTAAGACAGGTCTTTATTTTTGTTAAACTTCAGTCACCTCTGCACCTTGGCTTTTCCTTTCTCTTCCTAACTTCGGTCGAATGACTGGAGTGGGAGGGAAGGGAGGAGCTATATATATATACAGCTCTGCTGTGGTGCTCTTTGCCTCCTCCTGCTGACCAGGAGGCGATATCCCATAAGTAAGGATGAAATCCGTCGACTCGTCGTATCGTAAAATAAATAAATTTATCAGGTAAGCATAAATTTCCTTTTTTCAAAACTTGATTTTTGAGACTTCTGTTTTCTGTAAACCCATGCAATAAGAAAGTCTTGGTTGCCAATAAACAAGATGGAACGGCAAACTCTTAAATCCTGATTACGAAAATTCAGTTGACAGACGTACTGTAAATTACAATCAACAAAATGTGAATATAAAATTAAAAGCAAACATTTTTGAGAACACAATTACTAAAAACATTTTCTAGATGTTGAGATTTTGTTGTTCTCACATTTATGCAGGTCTTCTTACCTGTACTAGATTATCACAAATATGTCTATTAAAGGGACATGGTACCCAGATTTTGAGGCACTTAAGTGATGCAGCATGTCTGTAAAATGCGGACTAGAAAATATCACCTGGCCATCTCTATGTAAAAAAATAAGATCTTTTACCTAAAAGGTTCCTTAGTAGACACATCCCATTGAAAAGGGATTTTAAGCAGCCATTTAGGATGGCAGTCCCGGAAGTGTGCCTCTGGCATGTGCAGGCACAGTCATGTTATTTCCCTCCTCAGTTTAAGGAAGTTTGCTATTAAATCTCACGTGTGACGGCACTTATAAAGCTGATTGGCTTTTTGTTTTTTTTTCTTTTCAACATGCCTCTGAAAGTAGCTAAATCATAGCTGTTTACAGAGAACTTACTATTGTGAGCTGAAAAAAAATTGAGGTAAAATATCTTCCTTTTTCAATAAGATGTTCAGGTATTATATTCTTGTTCACTTTTTATAGTTACACTGCACCGCCTTAAAGTGACTTAGCAAATGGGTATTGTGTCCCTTTTAATACATACACATGTAAATTTATATCCTGCCCACTACTGGTGGATTATACTACAGTGATGAATATAAGTTTAATAAATATAGACTATATATTCATAAATATGTATCTTAAATGGTGTCTCATGCCATTTTAGGGTGTATTGCACATGCACAATATATTAGGATTATTTCAAATCATCTTGGAATACTTGTTGAAAAAGCCATTTTGCACTTTATCAAGTGCCTTTAGGTGTTAAATTCAGTAAGTGCATACGTCCATACTTTGTATTGTTGTCTTTTTCGATATCCAATTATTTTCCAAAACATAAATAATGTTGTGATATTTCGAGTGTTGAAAAATTGTGAGTCAAAAAACAGCAGATAAACCGGATTGACAGATTGAAACTCAACCACATAGTTATATGCAAGCAACAGTATATTCATAAAATGCTCTAACACATTAGACCATTTATTTTTTCACTTTGCCCTCCAAAAAATAAACCTTTTTTATAGGGTTGCACCGATACCATTTTTTTAAGACTGAGTACAAGTACCGATACTTTTTTTTAAATACTCGCCGATACCAATTACCGATACTTTTTTAAGTCATGTGTCAGTGTCCCAAGCAATACCGACTAATGAGTTAAGATAGCTTCTATATAATTGTGAAGAACTGTAACTCAAAAAACATTATGAAATAATAAAACAGTTTTATTTGCTTGTTGTCACAAAGTTGTAAAAACTCGTAGAAATTTCACAGAACATGTTTATAAATAAAAATATTACATTAAAATATATTCATAATAACAACAATAAATAACAAATGTAATATCACAACCAACCAAAAGTGCAATACAGTAAAAAATATACCAGTGCACTGTTTAAACATGGGGAACATTATGGGCTAGCTTACATTTGACTGGTAAGCTTTACCAATGCTCTCATTGCATGTCCAACTCCATTACAGTCTATTGAGTTGGAAATGTGAACAGAGCATTGGTAAAGCTTATATATCAAATGTAATCTAAATCTAGTCCTATTATTGTAAGATGTGTGTTCATAGGAATTAATTTTTCCTATGAACACTCTTCCGGCAATTATATAAGCTAAGGATGTCCTCAGAGTACAGTATGTTTTGAGCATAATTGTGCAAGATAAGAACTAGCAGTATAACAGGCAATCTAGCAATTATAATCATTTTTCAAAAGTTAGTGGCAAGTTCTTTTTAAGGAACAGAAGCATCTCTGTATGTTCAGCTATACGTCTGTTTCTGCTATCATTAATGTCGTTTGATGCTAAGCTGAACAGTCTTTCACTTTCAGCACTACTGCATGGGGCAAAAAGATAATTTTGGGCCATTTTAGTCAGAGCTGGAAATCTCAGTTTATTATCTGCCCAGTACTTCAAGGGTTTGTCTGAACGAGGTACAGTGATCTCTTACAATAATACAATACAACAGCAATTTGTATTGGCCGAACAGAAGTGAACCATTTTTAGTTGAGTCTCCACTACAGCTTAAAATTAAATGGGAACATGCAGTTTGAAAAAACTCCACAAGATAGCGTATGGGTAGGAAGTGGAGGTATCGTTATAAGTATCGGTGCATTTGCATGAGTACAAGTACTCGTGCAAATACTTGGTATCGGCACCGATACTAGTATCGGTGCAACCCTACTTTTTTAGTTCTTATGCTTTTGTGGTTTCACTGCATTTCCTTTTTCTTCCAAATCAAAATGCTTTAATGTAAAATTTTTGAAGCAAAAAAATATTTTATATGTTTATAGGAATATTATAAATCGAAATGCTGTTCTTTAGCAAAAAATACTTGTAGTAAAAGATGCCAGTGTTTCTGTTCTCTCAGCATACATAAATGTTTTCTGTGCAGCCATATACAGTCATTATCCGTTCCACCAGCTGCACTCTGAGCAGGCATGGCTTTAGAATGGTGTTGCAGAAGACACATGTACATATTCTTTGTGCACAATAAAAGTTATCACTTAAATTGATAACCTTTTCCAGGAACGTTTTTGCTTAAACAATTGTATAGGGAAATTCTATTAAACGTTTAATTACAATCTTATGTGTTTTTATATATAGAATTTTCTATAACTGTCACTTTAAAAAAACACAAGCAAGTTTAATAAATATATCAAAACCCGTGTATACAAATGCAGACTTTACAAACTACTACCATGTTCCTTTAAATACGTTCACTGCTTTTAATTGTAATGAATAACCATTCTACTTTTATTTTTTATTTATTTTGTTAAAAGGGAAAAATTAAAGGCATATATGATCAGATGAGGCATAACCAGATGGATTCATCATTCGGAGCATTGGATCCAGCGCCCAAACATGAATGTCATGTCTTTAAAAACATCAACAATGTCACAACATTGTTGAGCTACAGGGCTTTTGAACGATCTCAGGTAGTACTATCCCTATATTTTCTTGTATAGGAAAGAAAGAGTTAAAGGATCATTTTGGGGAAAAAGACATGTTCTCATTTTGTTAGTGCTAATAATTAATTTTATCATTATTGACTCTGCAAATGTTTGTATTTAACTCCAGCAAAGGGGTTAAATAAACAGTTAGGGTACTGTTTGAGAATTGTTGGCCCTGAGCAAAAACTTCCCCAAAGATATATGCACAGCTGGGTCATGTAACTAGTGCTGCTGGTTGGGTCAGTGGCAGTTTTCGCTCAGTACCAGCAGTTCTCTGTAGCTCCCCAGCTGCACTTCACCTATGTGTTTAAACCCTTTGTTTGTGTGGGATGTTAAATACATAGATTTGAAGGGTCAATGGTGATAAAATATACATTCTGTATAACAATTTAAAGCAATTTTCCCCACACTATAATAGCCTTTCAAGTACCTGTGATCAAACCAATTGCAGGCAATTTATCTTTTATAATGGGGGGGGGAACTCCCTAGAATTACAAATGTGGAAACTCAGTTTTTCTTTATTACACCTAACAAATAGTGCATTGTACTTTGTAAAAAAAATGTTTATATGTGTATTAGGAAGCATTGTATGTTTATGTTCAGCAAAAGAACTAAAACTGGAGAATTATTTTTCTGTTTGGCAGTGCAAAATTGTCTGATTTTATTGCTTTTTTTATTTTTTGAGTTGAAGCTATAACTGGATTGAAGCGTCAGAAGTGCTAGATTTCTAATGCCTTCACACTTTGACCACATGAACAAATGTAGCTATTGTAATTTTATTTTTTTGCAAAATCAGTATGAAGTAAGAAAATATAAAGTAAATATGTATAGTGCATTAAATTATTAAATGATGCATAGGTTGCATCTAAATTAGCTAAAATACTAATTATGTATGAAGGGCTATATTCTATTCCAGTGGTGGCAGATTTGTGTTAGGAATGCCAAAGGTGACAATCATAAAAAAATGCTGGTACATTGACTAAGGGTATATAGATGCTGTAACATTTTAAACCGGTTTACTCCCTTCGTACTGTTTCAGTACTCTGTGGGTCACAAACAGTACTTTTAACAATGTATTTAATCCTTTTGCTGAAGTTAAACACATAGCTTACCCACGGGACTAGTGAAAAATTAACAAATTAGATCATTTTATTTTATCATTACAATGACCCTTTAAAGGTCTTTCAAGTTTCAAAAAGAGCATGCAATTTTAAAGGGACATGAAACCCCAAAAATTTTTCTTTCATGATTCAGAAAGATCATGCAATTTTAAACAACTTTACAGTTTACTTCTATTTGCTTCCTTCTCTTGATATCCTTTGCTGAAAGGTTTCTCTAGGAAAGCTCAGGAGCAGCAAGGAAACTAGGTTCTAGATGCTGATGATTGGCTGCATAGATATACCGATTGTCATTGGCTCACCCATGTGTTCAGTTAGAAACCAGTAGTGCATTGCTGCTCTTTAAACAAAAGATAGCAAGAAAATTAAGCAAATTTGATAATAGAAGTAAATTGGAAAGTTGTTTAAAATTGTATGTTCTACCTAAACATGAAAGAACATTTTTGGGTTTCATGTCCGGTTAAACAACTTTCTAATTTACTTCTATTAATTTTTCTTTGTTTTCTTGATATCCAGGCAGGAACACATGCATAGGAGCCAACCTATTTCTGGAGCACTATATGGCAGCAGTTTTGCAAGAAAATTATCCATTTTCAAGAGTACTAGATGACAACACTATTTCCTGCCATGTAGTGCTCCAGATGCATACCTAGGTATCTCTTCAACACAGACTATCATGAGAATGAAGCAAATTTTATAATAGTAAATTGGAAACTTTGTTTTTTTAAATGGTATGCTCATATCCCCTTTTTTACTTTATAAATTATTTTACTGTTTATTTGGAATGCGTATTTTATATGGCTAACAGCCTTTTTTTAACCCCAGTATTACTTTTATGAATATGGCTTTGATGAGATTCTCAAGAGACCGAGACATGTTTGTCCATTTGCTGCTGTTTTATTTGGATACAAAGAAGAGATGACACCTCGACAGCCATCTTTGTTTTTGTCAGGGTATGTGTTGAGTGCATAATACCAAGTTTTTTTTCCACGTCCGTCTTTTTTTAATCTAACATAATTGGTGCATAAAATATACTGCTAATCCATTAGAGTCTCTTACTATATATTTTTGGTTGTTTTTATTTAAGAAATGCTCACTATTATAGTGATAGTTTATGCTAACACGATTTGCATCTATATGAAAGTCCAACACATGCATATACACTTGATGCAGCATATCTGTAAAAAGCTGACTATAAAAATCACCTGAACATCTCTATTTCAAAATAAGATATTTTACCTAAAAACTTCTTAAGTATTCACTTTAAAGAGACTTTAAGCAGCCAATCAGGATTCTAGTCCTAGGACTTGTAAGCACAGGCACATTCATGTTAATTTCCTATTCAGTTTAAGGAATTTTACTATAAAATATCGCAAGAGTTCAGAGAAATCTTCTGAGATCACAACAAATCAAAGTGTGACATCAGCACTGCTCATTGGCTATCTTTTTTCCCAACTTGCAGCTGGACAGCAGCTGAAGTATGTTTATAGTGCACTAACTCTTGTGAGCTGAAAAAGTTTTGAGGTAAAATATCTTTTTCTTTCTAATGACGCGGTGAGTCCACGGATCATCTCTAATTAGTATTGGGGATATCACTCCTGCCCAGCAGGAGGCAGCAAAGAGCACCACAGCAAAGCTGTTAAATATCACCTCCCTTCCCTCCAACCCCAGTCGTTCTCTTTGCCTACATCAAGAGCAAGGAGGTGGTAAAGTTAAGGTGTTTGGAAGAAGATTCTTCAAGCAAAATTTTGTTATTTTTCAGCAGTGCAAGTCTGCCGTAGCCCATGTCAGTCTCTTCAGTAGAGCAGTGGTGGCTTTTAAGCAATGGGAACTTGTGGGGTACAATCCTCACTGCGCCTCCCATGTATTTAATGCTGCCCTAACATTGAAAGCCTGAGTAAGATTACTCAGTCTTTGTTTTTCTTCCTCAGGTCCATGTGAGGGAACATGCCTCTCAGACCTAGTGAGCTGCCTTCTGGAGGTAAGTGCTGATTTTATTTTTCAGGGACATATGCAGGAAAACTATGGCACTTTAATATCATTTGATGGGACACAAGAGACATTCTCCTATATAATTAGGGGATAATGTTTAAAATGGCAGTAATGGCAGGCACTGGGGACGAGGAGATATGGCTCCATGTGTGGTGTGTGTTTCACTTACTCCCGGCGGCTTTACTTTCGAGCACATTTTTCCGACCGGGAGGTTAATTTTAATACGCCCACGATGGGCGGGGCTAGCTGAGGCGGCACGTTTCTGTTGCACTCCTTTTCCCCTTCACTTCCTGTGTTCCGGAGGGCAGGCAGACAGGGTCATTGCTGCCTTGTAAAAGGGCTACGGTTACCGGACTGCGTTTACAGCTATAAGTTGAGTCCAGACTTCTATCAGGATATACACTCCGGTGTCAGCACGGAAGGTAGGCACCTCAGTTAAGCTAAGGTGAAGAGGTTGTCCGGAGTGTTTGTGATAGTTTATTTATTTTCTTGCAGCAAAAATAAAACGGTTACAGTTTAAAATTTAAAGAGACGGTAATGTTTTTTTGTGTTAATTTCAACCTAAAATATCAATTTATTTCATTCTAATTTGATCAATTGTGAGTAAAGATATGGACCAAAAGGTCCTGCAAAATGTTTCTTGCTCTTTGTTTTGATGCTAACGTGGAACCACCAATCCCTTTTTGTTCCTCATGTATTGAGAGAACTTACAGGGATAGACTTTTCTGAGCCAACATTGTCTAAGACTGATGCTGTCCAGGGTCTTCTGACAATGTTCAAGATATGCCGCAGCTTTCTCAAGTGTCCCAAATTTTATCGTCCACACCTGCAGTGCCCTGCGCTTCCTCTCAAACTCTGTCTGGAGTTACATTGCAAGACATCGCTGCCCTCATGTCTTCTGCAGTATCTGATGCTCTGTCTGCTTTTCCCATGCTGCAGGGAAAACGCAAGAGGAAATGTAAAGAATCAGTGAGTAAGGTTTCTGACACAGTCGTGGCTATTTTGAATGTTCTCTCCCAGAAATCTGAGGAGGAAGATACTTCCGTAGCAACTGAGGGTGAAATCTCAGACTCGGTGTAATTCAATCTTCTGATCATTCAGGTTTAAGCTAGAACACCTCCGTTTGTTACTTAATGAGATTTTGGCTACCTTGGACAACTCCGATTCTACGGTCGTAGTGAATCCTAAGAAGTCTAGCAAGCTAAACAAGTATTTTGATGTACCTTCCATGTTGGAGGTTTTCCCTGTACCTGATCGGGCTACAGAGATTATTGCTAGGGAACGGGAGAGACCTGGTATCCCTTTTTCTCCATCCCCTATTTTTAAGATGTTTCCTATTGCTGAGACTATCAAGGAATCTTGGCAGACGGTTCCCAAGGTGGAAGGGGCAATTTCCGCTTTGGCTAAGAGAGCCACTATTCCCATAGAGGATAGTTTTTCCTTTAAGGATCTTAAGGATAAGAAGTTCAAAGGGTTGTTTAAAAAGATATATGTTCACCAGGGTTTACAATGGCAACCTGCGGTTTGTATTGCTACCGTCACTAGTGCAGCGGGCATATTGGTTTGTATGCATTGTCTGATTCTATTCAGACAGACACTCCCCCTGTAGGAGATCCAGGCTCTTAAGTTGGCAAATTCTTTTATTATGGATGCTTCCCTACAGGTTATTAAGCTGGGAGCAAACATTTCTGGTTTTGTCGTACTGGCCTGCAAAGCCTTATGGTTGAAATCCTGGTCTGCGGATGTTTCATCTAAGCTTTGGCGATTCCGTACAAGGGTAAAACCTTGTTTGGGCCGGGCTTGACTGAAATTATTTCTGACATTACGGGGGGAAAGGGTCATTTCCTCCCTCATAAGAGGAATAAACAAAAGGGACGTCTGAGTAATTTTCGTTCCTTTCAAAACTTCAAAGGTAAGCCTTCCTCTCCCTCTGCCAAGCAAGATCAGTTCAAACCTTCCTGGAGGACAAACCAGACTTGGAACAAGGGGAAGTAAGCTAAGAAGCTGACTCAGTCTGCATGAAGGGTCCGCCCCGGATTTTGTGGGGTCAGACTTTCCTTCTTCGCTCAGGCTTGGGTTCGGGGTGCTCAGGATCCCTGGGCGTTGAACTCTAGTTTGTATTCCTGGGACACAGTGTCCAAGACCTTTCCTCCCAGTGGCTGGTTTCTGCTCTCAAGATTATCTGTAGACCAGATAAAAAGAGAGGCGTTCTTACATTGTGTTCGGGACCTTCCCAACCTGGGACTGATAGTTCCCGTTCCAATGCAGGAGCAGGGTCTGGGAATTTACTGCAATCTGTTCGTGGTTCCCAAAAAAGAGGGAACCTTCAGACCAATTTTAGACCTCAAAAGTCTAAACAAGTTCCTTAAAGTACCGTCCTTCAAGATGGAAACTATTCGTTCCATTCTTCCCTTGGTTCAAGAGGGTCAATTCATGATGACTGTAGATTTAAAGGACGCGTACCTGCATGTTCCCATCCTCAGGGATCATCACAAGTTTCTGAGGTTCGCATTTTTAGACAAGCACTTCCAGTTTGTGGCTCTTCCATTCGGCCTTGCCACAGCTCCCAGAATTTTTTCAAAGGTCCTGGGATCCCTGTTGGTGGTGTTTCGGTTTTTGCAGTGGCGCCTTATCTGGATGACATTCTGGTTCAGGCTCCATCCTTTTAACAAGCAAACTCCCACACAGAGATGTTATCCTTCCTGCGTTCTCACGGTTGGAAGGTGAATTTGGGAAAGAGTTCCTTTATTCCAGCTACAAGGGTAGTGTTCTTGAGAACAATAATAGAGTCCCCATCAATGAAAAAGTTTGACAGAAGTCAGAAAATCAAGGATCTTCGACTCTTGTCAGGCCCTTCAGTCCTCTCCTTGGCTGTCAGTGGCTCAATGTATGGAGGCGATCGGTCTGATGGTAGCTGCCATGGACATCATTCAGTTTGCCAGTTTCCACCTCAGTCCTCTGCAGTTATGCATGCTCAGGCAGTGGAACGGGGATTACGCGGATCTGTCCCCGCAAATACATCTAGATCAGGCGACAAGATTATTTTTCTTGGTGGTTGTGTCAGGAGCATCTCTCCCAGGGAACCTACTTTCACAGACCCACCTTGGTGATTGTGACAACGGACGCCAGCCTGCTGGGTTGGGGAGCAGTTTGGGGTTCACTAAAGGCTCAGGGGACTTGGACTCGGGTGGAGTCTGTTCTCCCCATAAACATTCTAGAGTTGAGGGCATTCTTTAATGCTCTTCTGGCCTGGCCTCAGTTAGCTTCAGCCTGGTTTATCAGGTTTCAGTCGGACAATATAACCTCAGTGGCTTACACCAACCATCAGGGAGAAACTCAGAGTTCCTTGGCTATGTCGGAGGTAGCCAAGATCATTCAGTGGGCGGAGACCTACAACTGCTGTCTATATGCGATCCACATTCCAGGAGTGGACAATTGGGAAGTGGATTTTCTGAGCAGACAGACCTTTCACCCGGGGGAGTAAGAACTTCATCCGAAGGTGTTTGCCAACTTGGTTCTCAAATGGGGACAGCCGGAGTGCCAAGCTTCCAAGGTACGGGTCGAGGTCAAGGGATCCTCAGGCTGTGCTGATAGATGCTCTGGCGGTTCCATGGAATTTCAGTCTAGCATACCTATTTCCTCCGTTCGTTTTTCCTTCCACGGGTTTTTGCTTGAATGAAACGGGAGAAGGCGTCGGTGATCCTTATTGCACCGGCGTGGCCTCGCAGGATCTGGTATGCAGACCTAGTGGGTATGTCATTTCTACCACCTTGGAGACTCCCAATGTGGAAAAAACCTACTTCAATCTTGTTTCCCTGAAGCTGACAGCTTGGAGATTGAACGCTTAATTTTACCTAAGCGTGCTTTTTCTGAGTTGGTCATTGAGACCATGATTCAGGCTTGTAAACCTGTGACGAGAAAAATTTACCATAAGATGTGGCGTAAATATCTGCATTGGTGTGAATCCAAAGGCTTCTTTTGGAGTAGAGTTCGGATTCCTAGAATTTTGTCTTTTCTCCAGGAGGGTCTGGAGAAGGGTTTATCTGCAAGTACTTTGAAGGGACAAATATCTGCCTTGTCTATTTTGTTGCATAAACGTCTGGTGGATGTCCCAGACATGCAATCCTTCTGTCAGGCCTTGGTCAGAATCGGGCCTGTGCTCAAACCTGTTACTCCTCCCTGGAGTCTTAACCTCGTTCTTAAAGTTCTTCAGCAGGCTCCGTTTGAGCCTATGCATTCCTTAGATATTAAATTATCTTGGAAAGTTTTTTGTTTCTTGTGGCAATTTCTTCTGCTTGCAGAGTCTCTGAACTCTCGGCGTTGCAGTGTGAATAACCTTACCTTATTTTTCATTCTGATAAGGCAGTTCTGCGTACTAATTTGGGGTTCCTTCCTAAGGTGGTTTCGGATAGTAACATTAATCAAGAAATGATTGTTCCTTCTTTGTGTCCTAACCCTTCTTCTTATAAGGAGCGTATCCTGCACAACCTAGATGTGGTGCTTGCGTTGAAATACAATTTACAGGCGACTAAGGATTTTCGCCAGTCTTAGGCCCTGTTTGTTGTTTTCTCTGGGAAACGTAAGGGTCAGAAAGCTACGACTACTTCTCTTTCTTTGTGGCTGAAGAGTATAATTCGCTTGGCCTATGAAACTGCTGGATAGCAGCCTCCTCGGAGAGTCACGGCTCATTCTATGAGGGCTGTTTCTTCTTCCTGGGCAATCAAGAATGAGTCACGGCTCATTCTATGAGGGCTGTTTCTTCTTCCTGGGCAATCAAGAATGAAGCTTCTGTGGAACAGATTTGAAAGTCTGCAACTTAGTCCTCTCTACACACTTTTTCCAAGTTCTATTAGTTTGATACTTTTGCTTCGGCTGAGGCTTCTTTTGGGAGAAAGGTTCTTCAAGCAGTGGTGCCTTCAGTTCAGGTTCCCTGTCTTGTCCCTCCCTTATCTGTGTCCTCTAGCTTGGGTATTGATTCCCAATAGTAACACGGAGTCCATGGCTCGCCGCCAGTTTTTTGTGTTATAAACCTCAGGTGCCTCTGCACCTTGTTACTTCCTTTCTCTCCTTTTACTTTGGTCGAATGACGGGTTGGTGGGAAGGGAGGTGATATTTAACAGCTTTGCTATGGTACTCTTTGCCGCGTCCTGCTGGGCAGGAGTGATATTCCCAATAGTAATTGGAGATGATCAGTGGATTCACCTAGTCAAGGAAGAAATAAATAAATTCATCAGGTAAGCATACATTTTGTTTTTACCTAGAGATGTTTAGGTGATAATTTCATGTCAGCTTTTTACAGTTATGATGCATTGCTTTTAAGGTATATAGCATATGAGTATTATGTCCATTTAAGTTCCACCACTGATTTTGCAATGTGTTTTTAGTATTCTTTGATGTTCGTATTTCTAAAAAAACTTTTTATATTATTTCTAATATTATTGACATTTATCTGTTTTTTTTTTTTTGTATTTTCTAGATCCCCTGTGATTAACACTGATAAATATGCAGGTATGTATATTCTTTTAAAATGTTAACCACTTAAGGACTGGGAATTTCAGAGAAAAACATGCACAAATGACCAGAGCATTTTGGTATATGGCCCATTTTGGTATATTTCATGCCACAGATTCGCCGTATAATGCGATCATATTTAAAAATTTGTTAACTTTTTCACAAACTGGGGTTCTCACTGAAATTGTGCAGTCATAACACAAATGGTTGTAAAAGCTTCTCTGGAATCAATTTGTTCAGAAATAGCAGACATGCATGGCTTTACCATTGCTTTTTGGTGATTAGAAGGCTGCTAATTGCAGCTGCGCTCCACACTGAAATTCTCGACAGTGAAGGGGTTAATCAGGTATCTTGGAAGGTTAAGTTTAGCTGTAGTGTAGAGATTACCCTCCCACCTGATACCTCCCATACCCTGATCCCTACCTGATCTCTTGCAAACCGCGATCTTCCCTCCCTCACCCCCATATTAGGTACTGGCAGACAGTCTGCTACTATGAAGTTTTAAGGCAATTTTTTATTTTATTTTCTGCAGTGTAGGATCCCCCCTACAACCTCAGTGATCCTTCCTAAACAGCTCTCTAACCCCTCCCCACTCCAATTGATTGTTTACTAGGGCCCCCTTCCCCTCCAGTAACATTTTCTGTAGTAGCGGATACCTCCCTCCCACCATTAAATACTTTTCTGAGTAGCGATCCTGTCTCACTCTGCATCAGTGATCTCCTGCACTACTCTATTCTTTCCATGGAGAGTCCACGAGTCCATTCAATCACTGTTGGGAAATTCACTGTCTGGCCAACAGGAGGAGGCAAAGAACACCCCAACCACAGCTTAAAGGGACAGTTTACTCAAAAATTGTCTCCCCTTTATTTTTTTCCCAATGATCCACTTTACCTGCTGGAGTGTATTACATTGTTTACAAGTATTTCCATTATCGTTATATTGGCATTTTAAATAGTTTATTTAGCCAGTGGTATCCCCACCCATCCTGAAAGTTTTTGGCCTCAAGGCCAAGCTGTGTTAACACAGCCAGTAGAAGAAATTACACTCCCAGTGGGTTTTTGAAGAGATAAGGTAATAAAATGTTAAAGGGCCACTAAACCCAAAATCTTCCTTTCTTCTGTTAAGTGTGATCAGTCCACGGGTCATCATTACTTCTGGGATATTAACTGCTCCCCTACAGGAAGTGCAAGAGGATTCACCCAGCAGAGCTGCATATAGCTCCTCCCCTCTACGTCACTCCCAGTCATTCTCTTGCACCCAGCAACTAGATAGGTCGTGTGAGAGGACTATGGTGATTATACTTAGTTTTATATCTTCAATCAAAAGTTTGTTATTTTAAAATAGCACCGGAGTGTGTTATTACCTCTCTGGCAGAGTTTGAGGAAGAATCTACCAGAGTTTTGCTATGATTTTAGCCGGAGTAGTTAAGATAATATTGCTGTTCTCGGCCATCTGAGGAGTGAGGTAAACTTCAGATCAGGGGACAGCGGGCAGATGAATCTGCATAGAGGTATGTAGCAGTTTTTATTTTCTGACAATGGAATTGATGAGAAAATCCTGCCATACCGATATAATGTCATGTATGTATACTTTACACTTCAGTATTCTGGGAGAATGGTACTTCACTAGAATTACACTGTAAGAAAGACACAAAGCTGTTTAATAACTAGAGATTATGTTTAACGTTTTTGCTGGAATGTAAAATCGTTTTCATTTGCTGAGGTACTGAGTGAATAAATGTTTGGGCACCATTTTTCCACTTGGCAGTTGCTTAAATCTGTTTTTTCTGTCAGTTTCTGTTCTCCCTCACTGCTGTGTGTGTGGGGGAGGGGCGCTTTTACTATGCATCAAATATTTCAGTCAGCAACTCATTGTATTCCCTGCATGATCTGGTTCATCTCTACAGAGCTCAGGGGTCTTCAAAACTTATTTTGAGGGAGGTAATTTCTCTCAGCAGAGCTGTGAGAATTATAGTTTGACTGAAATAAAAACTTTTATTCTGTAATTTGTTTCCTGCTTTCAGAAATTGTTATCTTTGCTAATGGGATTAAACCTTTGCTAAAGTTGTGTTGTTTACAAGGATTGAGGCTATAACTGTTTCAATTTATTAATTTTTAACTGTCATAGATCTTCTGTGCTTCTTAAAGGCACAGTACGTTTTAATATTATTCTATTTGAATTGTATTTCCAAGTTGCAAGTTTATTTGCTAGTGTGTTAAACATGTCTGATTCAGAAGATGATACCTGTGTCATTTGTTGCAATGCCAAAGTGGAGCCCAATAGAAATTTATGTACTAACTGTATTGATGCTACTTTAAATAAAAATCAATCTGTACAAATTGAACAAATTTCACCAAACAACGAGGGGAGAGTTATGCCGACTAACTCGCCTCACGTGTCAGTACCTACGTCTCCCGCTCAGAGGGAGGTGCGTGATATTGTAGCGCCGAGTACAGCTGGGCGGCCATTACAAATCACATTACAGGATATGGCTACTGTTATGACTGAAGTTTTGGCTAAATTACCAGAACTAAAAGGTAAGCGTGATCACTCTGGGGTGAGAACAGAGTGCGCTGATAATATTAGGGCCATGTCAGACACTGCGTCACAGGTGGCAGAACATGAGGACGGAGAACTTCATTCTGTGGGTGACGGTTCTGATCCAAACAGACTGGATTCAGATATTTCAAATTTTAAATTTAAACTGGAAAACCTCCGTGTATTACTAGGGGAGGTGTTAGCGGCTCTGAATGATTGTAACACAGTTGCAATACCAGAGAAAATGTGTAGGTTGGATAAATATTTTGCGGTACCGACGAGTACTGAGGTTTTTCCTATACCTAAGAGACTTACTGAAATTGTTACTAAGGAGTGGGATAGACCCGGTGTGCCGTTCTCACCCCCTCCGATATTTAGAAAAATGTTTCCAATAGACGCCACCACAAGGGACTTATGGCAAACGGTCCCTAAGGTGGAGGGAGCAGTTTCTACTTTAGCTAAGCGTACCACTATCCCGGTGGAGGATAGCTGTGCTTTTTCAGATCCAATGGATAAAAAGTTAGAGGGTTACCTTAAGAAAATGTTTGTTCAACAAGGTTTTATATTGCAACCCCTTGCATGCATTGCGCCGATCACGGCTGCAGCGGCATTCTGGATTGAGTCTCTGGAAGAGAACGTTGGTTCAGCTACTCTGGACGACATTACGGACAGGCTTAGAGTCCTTAAACTAGCTAATTCATTCATTTCGGAGGCCGTAGTACATCTTACTAAACTTACGGCGAAGAATTCAGGATTCGCCATTCAGGCACGCAGGGCGCTGTGGCTAAAATCCTGGTCAGCTGATGTTACTTCTAAGTCTAAATTGCTTAATATACCTTTCAAAGGGCAGACCTTATTCGGGCCCGGGTTGAAAGAGATTATCGCTGACATTACAGGAGGTAAAGGCCATGCCCTGCCTCAGGACAAAGCCAAAGCCAAGACTAGACAGTCTAGTTTTCGTTCCTTTCGTAATTTCAAAGCAGGAGCAGCATCAACTTCCTCTGCACCAAAACAGGAAGGAGCTGTTGCTCGCTACAGACAAGGCTGGAAACCTAACCAGTCCTGGAACAAGGGCAAGCAGACTAGGAAACCTGCTGCTGCCCCCAAAACAGCATGAATTGAGGGCCCCCGATCCGGGATCGGATCTAGTGGGGGGCAGACTTTCTCTCTTCGCCCAGGCTTGGGCAAGAGATGTTCAGGATCCCTGGGCGCTAGAGATAATATCTCAGGGATACCTTCTGGACTTCAAATACTCTCCTCCAAGAGAGAGATTTCATCTGTCAAGATTGTCAACAATCCAGACAAAGAAAGAGGCTTTTCTACGCTGCGTACAAGAGCTCTTGTTAATGGGAGTAATCCATCCAGTTCCACGATCGGAACAGGGACAGGGGTTTTACTCAAATCTGTTTGTGGTTCCCAAAAAAGAGGGAACTTTCAGACCAATCCTGGACTTAAAGATCCTAAACAAATTCCTAAGAGTTCCATCGTTCAAGATGGAGACTATTCGGACAATTTTACCTATGATCCAAGAGGGTCAGTACATGACCACTGTAGATTTAAAAGATGCTTACCCGCACATACCGATTCACAAAGATCATTACCGGTACCTAAGGTTTGCCTTCCTAGACAGGCATTACCAGTTTGTGGCTCTTCCATTCGGATTGGCTACAGCGCCAAGAATCTTCACAAAGGTTCTGGGTGCTCTTCTGGCGGTACTAAGACCGCGGGGAATCTCGGTAGCTCCATACCTAGACGACATTCTGATACAAGCTTCAAGCTTTCAAACTGCCAAATCTCATACAGAGTTAGTGCTGGCATTTCTAAGGTCACATGGATGGAAGGTGAACGAAAAGAAAAGTTCACTCGTTCCACTCACAAGAGTTCCCTTCCTGGGGACTCTTATAGATTCTGTAGAAATGAAGATTTACCTGACAGAGGACAGGCTATCAAGACTTCAAAGTGCTTGCCGCACTCTTCATTCCATTCAACACCCGTCAGTGGCTCAATGTATGGAGGTAATCGGCTTAATGGTAGCGGCAATGGACATAGTACCCTTTGCACGCTTACACCTCAGACCACTGCAACTGTGCATGCTAGGTCAGTGGAATGGGGATTACTCAGACTTATCCCCTTCTCTGAATCTGGATCAAGAGACCAGAAATTCTCTTCTATGGTGGCTTTCTCGGCCACACCTGTCCAGGGGGATGCCATTCAGCAGACCAGACTGGACAATTGTAACAACAGACGCCAGCCTTCTAGGTTGGGGTGCCGTCTGGAATTCCCTGAAGGCTCAGGGACTATGGAGTCAGGAGGAGAGTCTCCTGCCAATAAACATTCTGGAATTGAGAGCAGTTCTCAATGCCCTCCTGGCTTGGCCCCAGTTGACAACTCGGGGGTTCATCAGGTTTCAGTCGGACAACATCACGACTGTAGCTTACATCAACCATCAGGGAGGGACAAGAAGCTCCCTAGCTATGATGGAAGTATCAAAGATAATTCGCTGGGCAGAGTCTCACTCTTGCCACCTGTCAGCAATCCACATCCCGGGAGTGGAGAACTGGGAGGCGGATTTCTTAAGTCGTCAGACTTTTCATCCGGGGGAGTGGGAACTTCATCCGGAGGTCTTTGCCCAAATACTTCGACGTTGGGGCAAACCAGAGATAGATCTCATGGCGTCTCGACAGAACGCCAAGCTTCCTCGTTACGGGTCCAGATCCATGGATCCAGGAGCAGTCCTGATAGATGCTCTGACAGCACCTTGGGACTTCAGGATGGCTTACGTGTTTCCACCCTTCCCGTTGCTTCCTCGATTGATAGCCAGAATCAAACAAGAGAGAGCATCAGTGATTCTAATAGCACCTGCGTGGCCACGCAGGACTTGGTATGCAGACCTGGTGGACATGTCATCCTGTCCGCCTTGGTCTCTACCTCTGAAACAGGACCTTCTGATACAGGGTCCCTTCAAACATCAAAATCTAACTTCTCTGAAGCTGACTGCTTGGAAATTGAACGCTTAATTTTATCAAGACGTGGGTTTTCTGAGTCCGTTATTAGTACCTTAATACAGACTAGGAAACCTGTTACCAGAAAGATTTACCATAAGATATGGCGTAAATACCTATATTGGTGTGAATCCAAAGGTTACTCTTGGAGTAAGGTTAGGATTCCTAGGATATTGTCTTTTCTACAAGAAGGTTTAGAAAAGGGTTTATCTGCTAGTTCATTAAAGGGACAGATCTCAGCTCTGTCCATTCTGTTACACAAACGTCTGTCAGAAGTTCCTGACGTCCAGGCTTTTTGTCAGGCTTTGGCCAGGATTAAGCCTGTGTTTAAAACTGTTGCTCCACCATGGAGTTTAAACCTTGTTCTTAATGTTTTACAGGGCGTTCCGTTTGAACCCCTTCATTCCATTGATATAAAGTTGTTATCTTGGAAAGTTCTATTTTTAATGGCTATTTCCTCGGCTCGAAGAGTCTCTGAATTATCAGCCTTACATTGTGATTCTCCTTATTTGATTTTTCATTCGGATAAGGTAGTCCTGCGTACTAAACCTGGGTTCTTACCTAAGGTAGTTACTAACAGGAATATCAATCAAGAGATTGTTGTTCCTTCTTTATGCCCAAATCCTTCTTCAAAGAAGGAACGTCTACTGCACAACCTGGATGTAGTCCGTGCTCTAAAATTTTACTTGCAGGCAACTAAGGAATTCCGACAAACGTCTTCTTTGTTTGTCATTTACTCTGGGCAGAGGAGAGGTCAAAAAGCTTCCGCTACCTCTCTTTCTTTTTGGCTTCGTAGCATAATTCGTTTAGCTTATGAGACTGCTGGACAGCAGCCCCCTGAAAGAATTACAGCTCATTCTAGTAGAGCTGTGGCTTCCACTTGGGCCTTCAAGAATGAGGCCTCTGTTGAACAGATTTGCAAGGCTGCAACTTGGTCTTCGCTTCATACTTTTTCCAAATTTTACAAATTTGACACCTTTGCTTCATCGGAGGCTATTTTTGGGAGAAAGGTTCTTCAGGCAGTGGTTCCTTCTGTATAAAGAGTCTGCCTATCCCTCCCGTCATCCGTGTACTTTTGCTTTGGTATTGGTATCCCAGAAGTAATGATGACCCGTGGACTGATCACACTTAACAGAAGAAAACATAATTTATGCTTACCTGATAAATTCCTTTCTTCTGTAGTGTGATCAGTCCACGGCCCGCCCTGTTTTTAAGGCAGGTAAATATTTTTTAATTTATACTCCAGTCACCACTTCACCCTTGGCTTTTCCTTTCTCGTTGGTCCTTGGTCGAATGACTGGGAGTGACGTAGAGGGGAGGAGCTATATGCAGCTCTGCTGGGTGAATCCTCTTGCACTTCCTGTAGGGGAGCAGTTAATATCCCAGAAGTAATGATGACCCGTGGACTGATCACACTACAGAAGAAAGGAATTTATCAGGTAAGCATAAATTATGTTTTCATGATTCAGATAGAGAATACAAATTTAAAAAACATTACAATTTACTTCTATTATTTATTTTGCTTCATTTTTTAGATATCCTTATTTGAAGAAAAAGCAATGCACATGGGTGAGCCAATTACAATAGGCTTCTATGTGCAGTAACCAATCAGCAGCTACTGAGCATATCTAGATTTGCTTTTCCGCAAAGAATATCAAGAGAATAAAACAAATTAGATAATAGAATTAACTTAGAAAGATGTTTAAAAATGCATTCTCTTTCTAAATCGTGAAAGAAAAAATGTGGGTTTCATGTCCCTTTAATTTTCCATTGTTCTCTACAAGTATTGGTGATTGGTTTACGGACAGATATAAGATAAAGAAGCAGGTATATGTACACAATCTAATAAAGTAATGAGATCTGATTATACCTACAAGTTCAACCAATTTTATTAGGTTGTAACTTCAAAACACAAAATCAGCTAATTCATATACGCAAATAAGCATTCAAAAAGCAAATCTCATACATTTTATACTCTGCAGCTGGTAAAAAAAAGTAATTGGAAACACATTAAGGGAAAAACAGTTTTATAGTATACTGTCCCTTTTAAGTATCCTCCCACTACCTATACTCCCCTTGTCATTCTTTGCCTCTGTAATTAGGAGGAGGTGAAAATGGTGCTTTCAACTATGTATGCTCAGAAAATGGAACGGAAATCATTTGGATCTATCTCAAAGAATCGTCCTAGACAACCACATAAAAGAATCTCTCCGTGGCTCTGTCAGGATCATCTATCTTAAGGCATGTGCTTCTTGAGACCATCATGGGAGATTGACTACAGATGCCAACCTCTCAGGCTTAGGAACAGTTTGGGGTCCTTTAAGAGCTCAGGGATCCTGGTTGCTGGAGGAATTGGTTCTCCCATTAAAGGGACAGTTCACCCAAAAAAATTCTCCCATTTAAATTGTTCCCAATGATCCATTTAACCTGCTGGAGTGTATTACATTGTTTACAAGTAGCTCCTTTAGGACTATTTTGGCCTTTGAAATAGCTCATTTAGCTTGTGGTTTCCCAACCTATACTAAAAGTTTTGATACTAGAGTCTCCGCTATTGAATAGCCTAAGTAAACACATCCAGCAGAGTAAATTAAACTCAGTGGGGTGCAGGATAGTTAAGTAATAAGATAATGTTTCCATTGTTCTCTCTATGTATTAAGCTTTAGTTTTCCAAACAAATATAAGATAATGAAGTAAGTGTGTGTAAAGAAAGTGATAACATAATGAGATATATTACCTGAAGTTCAACCCGTTGTAATATTCTGTGGTTTAAAAGCACAAAACCAGCTACTTCATATACACAAACTTGAAAATGCCATTTCTCATACATTTTATACTCTGCAGCTGGTATAACAAGTCATTGAAAATACATTAATATAAAAACAATTTTAGTGTACTGTCCCTTTAAACCAGTGCTTTCCAAACTGTGTGTCGTGACACATTAGTATGTCGGCAGCAGTGTATAGGTGTGTCCCTTCTTCAGGACAAATTTTTTTTGAATTTAATTTCTCCAACATAGGTGTGTCCGGTCCACGGCGTCATCCTTACTTGTGGGATATTCTCTTCCCCAACAGGAAATGGCAAAGAGCCCAGCAAAGCTGGTCACATGATCCCTCCTAGGCTCCGCCTACCCCAGTCATTCTCTTTGCCGTTGTACAGGCAACATCTCCACGGAGATGGCTTAGAGTTTTTTAGTGTTTAACTGTAGTTTTTATTATTCAATCAAGAGTTTGTTATTTTAAAATAGTGCTGGTATGTACTATTTACTCTGAAACAGAAAAGAGATGAAGATTTCTGTTTGTATGAGGAAAATGATTTTAGCAACCGTTACTAAAATCCATGGCTGTTCCACACAGGACTGTTGAGAGGAATTAACTTCAGTTGGGGGAACAGTGAGCAGTCTTTTGCTGCTTGAGGTATGACACATTCTAACAAGACGATGTAATGCTGGAAGCTGTCATTTTCCCTATGGGATCCGGTAAGCCATTTTTATTCACACAGTAAATAAGGGCTTCACAAGGGCTTCACAAGGGCTTATTAAGACTGTAGACATTTTCTGGGCTAAATCGATCATATTTACACATATTTAGCCTTGAGGAATCATTTAATCTGGGTATTTTTTGTAAAATAATATCGGCAGGCACTGTTTAGACACTTTATTCTATTGGGGCTTTCCCTAATCATAGTCAGAGCCTCATTTTCGCGCCGGTATGGCGCACTTGTTTTTGAGAACAGCATGACATGCAGCTGCATGTGTGTGGAGCTCTGATACATAGAAAAGTCTTTCTGAAGGCATTATTTGGTATCGTATTCCCCTTTGGGCTTGGTTGGGTCTCAGCAAAGCAGATTCCAGGGACTGTAAAGGGGTTAAATATAAAAACGGCTCCGGTTCCGTTATTTTAAGGGTTAAAGCTTCCAAATTTGGTGTGCAATACCTTTAAGGCTTTAAGACACTGTGGTGAAATTTTGGTGAATTTTGAACAATTCCTTCATACTTTTTCGCAATTGCAGTAATAAAGTGTGTTCAGTTTAAAATTTAAAGTGACAGTAACGGTTTTATTTTAAAACGTTTTTTGTGCTTTGTTATCAAGTTTATGCCTGTTTAACATGTCTGAACTACCAGATAGATTGTGTTCTGACTGTGGGGAAGCCAAGGTTCCTTCTCATTTAAATAGATGTGATTTATGTCATAATAAATTTAGTAAAAATGATGCCCAAGATGATTCCTCAAGTGAGGGGAGTAAGCATGGTACTGCATCATCCCCTCCTTCGTCTACACCAGTTTTGCCCATACAGGAGGCCCCTAGTACATCTAGCGCGCCAATACTCCTTACTATGCAACAATTAACGGCTGTAATGGATAATTCTATCAAAAACATTTTAGCCAATATGCCCACTTATCAGCGAAAGCGCGACTGCTCTGTTTTAGAAAATACTGAAGAGCATGAGGCCGCTGATGATATTGTTTCTGAAGGGCCCCTACACCAGTCCGAGGGGGCCAGGGAGGTTTGGTCTGAGGGAGAAATTTCAGATTCAGGAAAAATTTCTCAACAAGCTGAACCTGATGTGATTACTTTTAAATTTAAGTTGGAACATCTCCGCGCTCTGCTTAAGGAGGTGTTATCCAATTTGGATGATTGTGATTATCTGGTCATTCCAGAAACACTATGTAAAATGGACAAGTTCCTAGAGGCCCCGGGGCCCCCGAAGCTTTTCCTATACTCAAGCGGGTGGCGTACATTGTTAATAAAGAATGGGACAGGCCCGGTGTACCTTTCGTACCTCCCCCCATATTTAAAAAAATTGTTTCCTATAGTCGACCCCAGAAAGGACTTATGGCAGACAGTCCCCAAGGTCGAGGGGGCGGTTTCTACTCTAAACAAGCGCACCACTATACCCATAGAAGATAGTTGTGCTTTCAAAGATCCTATGGATAAAAAATTAGAAGGTTTGCTAAAAAAGATGTTTGTTCAGCAAGGTTACCTTCTACAACCAATTGCATGCATTGTCCCTGTCACTACAGCCGCGTGTTTCTGGTGCGATGAGCTAGAAAAGGCGATTATTAGTAATTCTTCTTATGAGGAGATTATGGACAGAATTCGTGCTCTTAAATTGGCTAATTCTTTCACCCTAGTCGCCACCTTGCAATTGGCTAGGTTAGCGGCGAAAAATTCTGGGTTTGCTATTGTGGCGCGCAGAGCGCTTTGGTTAAAATCTTGATCAGCGGATGCGTCTTCCAAGAACAAATTGTTTGACATTCCTTTCAAGGGGAAAACACTGTTTGGCCCTGACTTGAAAGAGTTTATCTCTGATATCACTGGGGGCAAGGGCCACGCCCTTCCTCAGAATAGGTCTTTCAAGGCCAAAAATAAACCTAATTTTCGTCCCTTTCGCAGAAACGGACCAGCCCCAAGTGCTACGTCCTCTAAGCAGGAGGGTAATACTTCTCAAGCCAATCCAGCCTGGAGACAAAGGCAAGGCTGGAACAAAGGAAAGCAGGCCAAGAAACCTGCCACTGCTCCCAAGACAGCATGAGATGCGGGCCCCCGATCCGGGACCGGATTTGGTGGGGGGCAGACTCTCTCTCTTCACTCAGGCTTGGGCAAGAGATGTTCTGGATCCTTGGGCGCTAGAAATAGTCTTCCAAGGTTATCTTCTGGAAGTGATTCATCCTGTTCCATTAAAAGAACGAGGGATGGGGTTCTACTCCAATCTGTTCGTAGTTCCCAAAAAAGAGGGAACGTTCAGACCAATCTTAGATCTCAAGATCCTAAACAAGTTTCTCAAGGTTCCATCGTCCAAAATGGAAACCATTCGAACAATCCTTCCATCCAGAAAGGTCAATTCTTGACCACGGTGGATTTAAAGGATGCGTATCTACATATTCCTGTCCACAAGGAACATCATCGGTTCCTAAGGTTCGCATTCCTGGACAAGCATTACCAGTTCGTGGCGCTTCCTTTCGGATTAGCCACTGTTCCAAGGATTTTCACAAAGGTACTAGGGTCCCTTCTGGCGGTGCTAAGACCAAGGGGCATTGCTGTAGTACCTTACTTGGACGACATTCTGATTCAAGCTTCGTCCCTTCCTCAAGCAAAGGCTCACACGGACATAGTCCTGGCCTTTCTCAGATCTCACGGATGGTAAGTGAACGTGGAAAAGAGTTCTCTATCTCCGTCGACAAGAGTTCCCTTCTTGGGAACAATAATAGACTCCTTAGAAATGAGGATTTTTCTGACAGAGACCAGAAAAACAAAACTTCTAAACTCTTGTCGGATACTTCCTTCCGTTCCTCTTCCTTCCATAGCACAGTGCATGGAAGTGATAGGTTTGATGGTAGCGGCATTGGACATAGTTCCTTTTGCGCGCATTCATCTAAGACCATTTCAATTGTGTATGCTCAGTCAGTGGAATGGGGACTATACAGACTTGTCTCCGAGGATACAAGTAAATCAGAGGACCAGAGACTCACTCCGTTGGTGGCTGTCCCTGGACAACCTGTCGCTAGGGGTGACCTCCCGCAGACCAGAGTGGGTCATTGTCACGACCGACGCCAGTCTGATGGGCTGGGGCGCGGTCTGGGGATCCCTGAAAGCTCAGGGTCTTTGGTCTCGGGAAGAATCTCTTCTACCGATAAATATTCTGGAACTGAGAGCGATATTCAATGCTCTCAAGGCTTGGCCTCAGCTAGCGAGGGCCAAGTTCATACGGTTTCAATCAGACAACATGACGACTGTTGCGTACATCAACCATCAGGGGGGAACAAGGAGTTTCCTGGCGATGGAAGAAGTGACCAAAATCATTCAATGCGCGGAGACTCGCTCCTGCCACCTGTCTGCAATCCACATCCCAGGAGTGGAAACTTGGGAAGCGGATTTTCTGATTCGTCAGACATTGCATCCGGGGGTGTGGGAACTCCATCCGGAAATCTTTGCCCAAATCACTCAACTGTGGGGCATTCCAGACATGGATCTGATGGCCTCTCGTCAGAACTTCAAGGTTCCTTGCTACGGGTCCAGATCCAGGGATCCCAAGGCGACTCTAGTAGATGCACTAGTAGCACCTTGGACCTTCAACCTAGCTTATGTATTCCCGCCGTTTCCTCTCATCCCCAGGCTGGTAGCCAGGATCAATCAGGAGAGGGCGTAGGTGATCTTGATAGCTCCTGCGTAACCACGCAGGACTTGGTAGGCAGATCTGGTGAATATGTCATCGGCTTCACCATGGAAGCTACCTTTGAGACGAGACCTTCTTGTTCAAGGTCCGTTCGAACATCCGAATCTGGTCCTACTCCAGCTGACTGCTTGGAGATTGAACGCTTGATCTTATCAAAGCGAGGGTTCTCAGATTCTGTTATTGATACTCTTGTTCAGGCCAGAAAGCCTGTAACTAGAAAAATTTACCACAAAATATGGAAAAAATATATCTGTTGGTGTGAATCTAAAGGATTCCCTTGGGACAAGGTAAAGATTCCTAGGATTCTATCCTTTCTTCAAGAAGGATTGGAGAAAGGATTATCTGCAAGTTCCTTGAAGGGACAGATTTCTGCCTTGTCTGTGTTACTTCACAAAGAGCTGGCAGCTGTGCCAGATGTTCAAGCCTTTGTTCAGGCTCTGGTTAGAATCAAGCCTGTTTACAAACCTTTGACTCCTCCTTGGAGTCTCAACTTAGTTCTTTCAGTTCTTCAGGGGGTTCCGTTTGAACCCTTACATTCCGTTGATATTAAGTTATCATCTTGGAAAGTTTTGTTTTTGGCTGCAATTTCTTCCGCTAGAAGAGTTTCAGAATTATCTGCTCTGCAGTGTTCTCCTCCTTATCTGGTGTTCCATGCAGATAAGGTGGTTTTACGTACTAAACCTGGTTTTCTTCCAAAAGTTGTTTCTAACAAAAACATTAACCAGGAGATAGTCGTGCCTTCTTTGGGTCCGAAACCAGTTTCGAAGAAGGAACGTTTGTTGCACAATTTGGCTGTTGTTCGCGCTCTAAAATTCTATTTAGATGCTACAAAGGATTTTAGACAAACATCTTCCTTGTTTGTTGTTTATTCTGGTAACAGGAGAGGTCAAAAAGCAACTTCTACCTCTCTCTCTTTTTGGATTAAAAGCATCATCAGATTGGCTTACGAGACTGCCGGACGGCAGCCTCCTGAAAGAATCACAGCTCATTCCACTAGGGCTGTGGCTTCCACATGGGCCTTCAAGAACGAGGCTTCTGTTGATCAGATATGTAGGGCAGCGACTTGGTCTTCACTGCACACTTTTACCAAATTTTACAAGTTTGATACTTTTGCTTCTTCTGAGGCTATTTTTTGGGAGACAGGTTTTGCAAGCCGTGGTGCCTTCCATTTAGCTGACCTGATTTGCTCCCTCCCTTCATCCGTGTCCTAAAGCTTTGGTATTGGTTCCCACAAGTAAGGATGACGCTGTGGACCGGACACACCTATGTTGGAGAAAACAGAATTTATGTTTACCTGATAAATTACTTTCTCCAACGGTGTGTCCGGTCCACGGCCCGCCCTGGTTTTTTAATCAGGTCTGATGATTTATTTTCTTTAACTACAGTCACCACGGTATTATATGGTTTCTCCTATGCAAATATTCCTCCTTAACGTCGGTCGAATGACTGGGGTAGGCGGAGCCTAGGAGGGATCATGTGACCAGCTTTGCTGGGCTCTTTGCCATTTCCTGTTGGGGAAGAGAATATCCCACAAGTAAGGATGACGCCGTGGACCGGACACACCGTTGGAGAAAGTAATTTATCAGGTAAACATAAATTCTGTTTTTTTTTAAAAATTGGGATTCGACTTTCCACCTGCCTGCTACGCATATCACATGGTTGACACATGATTGATACCTAGTGGGTCACAGATCATCTTAATCTACTGGCGCAGCTCAGCGGGAACTGAAACTATTCCCATTGGCGGCTTTGATGGCGCATTGGCTCCTGAATGCACGTGTAGTCTCAATCGGCTTGTGACTGCATGTGTAGTCAGTGAGTGGGACAGCTGCTTGCAGATGAAATGCGAGTGTCTTTATCTAATATTCCACGAAATGTTCAGTAACTGTTAATCCCATCAACCTCATACATCCCATTAAAATAGTAAGTAGCTATTGGTGTTTATAAACTTTTTTTTTAATTCCTGCACATACATACTGTTACCGGTAAATAAATTTTTTGTTATATAATTTATGCATGTGTCCGTATCTCTTAAAACAAGTTAGTTTAACCTTCTGTTTGCTAGTACAACTGAATTACTTTGTCGCAAAATGATGTAGGTCTAAAAAGTGTCACCAACATGAAAAGATTGGAAAGCTCTGCTTTAAACATTCTGGATTTGATAGCTATCTTCAATGCTCTGGTAGTGTGGCCTTAACTGAGTTCTGTCTGTTTTATCAGATTTTAATCGGACAACATAACATCAGTGGCTTATATCAACAATCAGGGTGGAGCTCAGAGTTCCCTGGCTATGAAAGAGGTCTCTCGCATCCTTTAGTGGGCGGAGTCTCACAGTTGTCACGTTTCAGCCATTCTCATCCCAGGAGTGGACAACTGGGAAGCGGACTATCTGAGCAGACAAATGTTCCTTCCAGGAGAGTGGGCTCTTTATCCGAAGGTGGTATTGGAGATTAACCTCTGGTGGGGGGTTCCGGAAATAGACCTCATGGCTTCTCGCCTCAATACCAAGTTGCCCAGTTATGGATCCAGATCGAGGGACCCTCAGGCAGTACTGGTGGACGCATTAGCAGTTCCATGGGAGTTCAGTCTGATGTATGTGTTTCCTCCATTTGCTCTTCTTCCCAGAGTCATAGCCTGCATACAAACAGGAGTGAGCCTCTGTGATCCTAATTGCTCCAGCCTGGCCTTGCAGGACTTTGTTTGCAGATCTTGTGTAGATGTCGTCCTCCCCTCCACGGAGGTTACTGCTGAGGAAAGAACTTCTTCAAGGTCTGTTCAGCAAAATCTAGATTCTCTGAGGCTGACTGCGTGGATATTAAACGCTTTGTCCTGTCTAAAAGGGGTTTCTCGGATATGGTCATTGACACTCTGATCCAGGCTCGTAAACCTGTTACTCTTTGGATGTATCATAAGGTCTGGCACACCTATCTCTCATGGTGCGGGTCTCAAGGTTTCCCTTGACACAAGATTAGAGTTCCTCAAATTCTTTTGTTTCTCCAAGAGTGTTTGGAGAAAGGTTTATCGGCTAGTTTTCTAAAGGGCCATATTTCTGCCCGTTCGGTTTTGTTACACAAAAAGTTAGCCAATCTTCCGGATGTTCAGTCCTTTGTTCATGCCCTGGTCAGAACTAGGCCTGTGTTTAAATGTGTTGCTCTTCCCTTGAGCCTTAATCTGGTTCTTCGTGTTCTTTAAGGGGATCCGTTTGAGTCTAGATATTAAACTTTTATCTTGGAAATTTTTGTTCTTGTTGCCTATTTCTTCTGCTCGTAGAATTTCAGAATTATCTGCCTTAAAGTGTTACCCGCCTTATCTTCTTTTGAATGCGGATAAGACTGTTCTTCATACTAAAATGGGTTTTCTTCCTAAGGTGGTCTCTGATCGCAATATCAATCAGGATATCGTAGTTCCTTTTGCCCTAATCCTTCTTCTCTAAGGGAACGTCTGCTTCACAACCTGGATGTAGTGCTGATTTCAGTAAAAGGTGCAGAGCTTTATGACCGGTCATAAAAGAGAGGGGTGGGTATTTCCCTAGACCCCGCTGCAAAGAAGGTTCGGTCAAGCAACTTGATCTTGTGTAAACATGTATAAGAATTTTGTGTTTAACAGTTCAAGTGTTCATTCTTTATGGGAGGCTGTATACTACAGAGTGAGTGGCCGGTTTTCCTGCCATCTCCCTGGCACAGATACCAAAGCTAGGAAAGTATTAGGTGTCTGTTATTTCTCCTTTTTATTTTAAAACTGTTTGCTTGTGTATAATTCTACTTGTTAACAACTTTT